>NC_037677.1:50315361-50523885 GCF_003255815.1 Theropithecus gelada
TAAGTGATGATACTAATAACTTTTAATCAGCACTTATTCTATTCTAGTTATGTCTTTAGTCCTACTATCTTTTAGATCCCACAGGATCTGGCACATGGTAGGCACCTAATAAATGTTCAATAAATGATTAGATACAAGAATAGATGACCTCTATTTGAATCACACACTTGCTTAGTTTAGGGACTTGGAGCAAATTTTTTGGTCTCTCATTTTAGTCTGCCCATTATGCTGGGCATACATTAGGCACCCAGTGGATTTGGTTTAGCTGAAATACCTTGCTTCACCATTGCTTGAGGGAACAATCTAGGTTGTGATATATGGTTATTCCCAGATCTTCATCCCTGGCTCCACATTTATGTATCTACCTCTGTTCAGTCTTTCTGCTTAGATGTGCGGTAGCACCTCAAGACTTATGTTCAGACATGACCTCTGGATGGCTACCTCTTGCAAATCTTCTCTCTGTCTCCTCCATCTCAGCAAATGGCATTACCATCTATCCGGTTGCTCAAAACAAAAATGTAGGAGTCATCATTCTGTTCCCCTCTCAGCTAACAGCCAATCCATCAGCAAATCCCCTAAGCTCTCTGAATCTGATTTCTCCTCACCCTCTCCACTATCTCAACCCTTGTCCAAGCTACCCTCATTTCTTACCTGAACTATTGTGGTTATCTCCTAAATAGTCTCTGTGGTTTTACTCTTTTATACTCATCCCTTTTCTACTCTTAAGAATCCTAACTACCCCCAGCTCCTTCCAGGAAAATGATGGGTAGCACGGAATGATGACCTACTCAGCTGGAAGACTGCAGAAAAGAAAAGGAGGGATGTGGGGTGTGTGTGTGTGTGTGTGTGTGTTTGTATACACATGTGTTTGAGGAGCAGAGTCCTGGAGAGGGGGAATTTTAAGAGAATTGATGTCCTATGACAGGGAGCAAGAAAGGGAACCCACAAATGGGAGCAGGCAGCCCTTAAAAAAGAGGCAACCACATAGATAAGACAAAGAAGGCGCCCTGGAGATGAGCTCAGCAGGGAGGCATCCATCATTATGTGCTCTGAATGGGTTGGGTAAGCTGCTCTGGCAGGAACCACCCTGTCCATTCACCAGGCTCTGAGTGTTTAATTCAACAACTAATACTAAGTGTTTTCTGGATATAGGCACTATCGTCTCATCCTTTTGATGGATGTTTAGGACATGAAATCAAGATGTGTAATAGAACACTGAATCTCAAAAGAGAATGGAGGCTAGGTTTAGGTCTGAAGCCTTCTCCCAGGAGCCTCCATGCTCCCTGGACATATGTATCAGCTCTCTTCCCAGCAAACCCTGAATTCAGGATGTGGAGGTTGGTTGGCATGTGTTGAACGAAAACTTTGCACTTTATGGGCAATTCTTGCCTCTATCATATGAGGCTCGAACACAGGGCTGCCCAAGAAGAGGACTCTGTTGAATATTTATAAAGCCCAAAAAAGTATAATAGATTATGGGATATCCACATACCCATCAGTGATCCGCTTTGAGATCTTAGAGAAACCTCATACAATCTCTGTGTCCCATTGCTACAAGATGATCAGTACTGAATTTCTGCAGCTTCACATTGTACTGTTATGCAAAGATTCCAAATATCCTTCCGATTGGAGATAATGTGTCAGCCCTGAGCCTCTTACAGTGGAAATAAAATACAAGGTAAAGCAAAATGGGATTCCCAGGCTGCAGACCTCAGCTTAATGTGAATAAACCTCTGGCCAAACATGAACTTTCAGTTTTCAGAGTGTATTTAATTGAGAGCTATGGTTTATTTTGTTCCTTGAGCTAAATTGGGATCTGTACAAATAAAGAATGTGAAAAACCATAGCTGCAGTCTTAGGAGAGCTCCAGTAAGAAAAGAGAGAAATTGTGTTTATAAAACCACAGGGCTGAGCTATTCTTCCTTTTTTTTTGGATTATTCTTTCATTTCTTGGTCTTTTTTGGCCAGAGTGCCAGGGCCAGTGATATTTTGGAGCCATCTATATGGAGCCAGGAGTCCAGAAGCATGCCCTGTCCTCCCTCCTTCCTTGGGATTGTTATGAGCTCCAAATCAATGTAGAAAATTTGTCCAGAGCCATGAGAAAGGCAATTGTTCATCCTTCCTCCTTTGCATGACAGTTGTATCTGCCCCTTCTTCCCCTTGGTCTATTGTCAGAACCAGGGAGCTAAAAGTGTAATGCCATTTCAATTTGTGCTTCTGAAGCTTGAACCAGGCTGTGCTGTTTAGGTGAAAGGCTTAAACACCCGAGAATAATCTTAGGTATGAAGTAAAAATAGCTCCCAGCATTTTGTGCTTAAAATGGTAACTCTATGTGTCCAAGGACTATAGTCTTCTATATTTCCTAGCAAATAGAACCACTGGGATGCTTGAATCTCAGAATTGGAAGTGATTTGGAGGTTAGCTTGTCTGACTTTGTAGAAGAAAAATGTCAATTGCAGAAAATTTTTCCCCTTTTGTAAACTAGCACTACTTCTCCCCAGCTTTTAGACTCAAAGAAACAAAATCCACAACAAGGAGGTCTTCCTTGTTTGCTCTTTTTCTTTGCTAGAAAATGTCAGTACTATGATAGATGTAGGTAGTGAGGGAAACCTGCCTTCAATCTGGGATGCCTAAATGTCAGGGAAATCTGCTGAACCCATCATGGCCCGGTTATAATAGATTTTTTATGCTCATCAGTTTTTCTGCAGCAGTCAGCCTCGAAGGCCAATCGGGATTCCAGAAGATGAGGCTGAATCGTGACAGTCCACCTACAGAGGAGGGAGAGCTCTTTGATATTCATGTGCTGTGACCCCTGCTCTCCACAGAACCCACTGACAGCCATTCCCAGCAGGGCTCAGGTCTGTTTGGAGGCTGCACACTTTTGTTCTGTAAACAGGTAAGAGGCATGAGCGAACTGCTTACCCGATACTGAATCCAGCCTCCTTCTCAGGCCGTACACCCTACTCAGTCTGTGATCTAATTACCCCTTCATTTCTGAGGAGTAGCAGCAAGCCTTCCAGGAAGCCAAGCTGAGACAGGAAGAGGAAGCCGACAGGTTGCGGCGAGTTGATCCAGCCCTCTTCTCATTCGTCCTCCTCTCCTTGCTCTTTTCTCTGTCACCAGTGCATCTGAAGACAGTGCAGCGAACTGCTGAGCCAGACATCTTTAAAACATGCCCTTTGTAAGTCATCACCCTTTGTAGTCACAACGAAGGGAGGACATCAAGCGGAAGTGGCTGCCTGCTCTCAGAGCCCAGTCCCAGGAGACGGCAGGCAATGGAGGAAAGATGCTCTCCTGCATGTCAGCAAGGGCAGACAAATGGCTGTTGCATTTGTTGAGATGTGAGGCTGAACCCAGCAGCTGTTCAGGCCCTCAGAGGGCTGTTCAGAATGTGCTGGAACCTCCAATCAAGCTGTTCTGCTGCTGTGGTTGCCGGTTTTTCAAAAAGCTGGCTGCCTGCTTACCTCATATTTTTATGACTTTTTAACAATCGTGAGGACCCGGCTGGGCGCGGTGGCTCATGCCTGTAATTCCAGCACTTTGGGAGGCCGAGGTGGGTGGGTCACCTGAGGTCAGGAATTCGAGACCCGTCTGGCCAACATGGTAAAACCCCGTCTCTACTAAAACTACCAAAAATTACCCGGGCGTGGTAGTGGGCACTTGTAATCCCAGCTACTCAGGAGGCTGAGGCAGGAGAATCACCTGATCTGGGGAGGCAGAGGTTGCAGTGAGCAGAGATCGCACCATTGCACTCCAGCCTAGGCAACAAGAGCAAAACTCCTTCTCAACAACAACAACAACAACAACAACCAGTTATGAGGACCTTCCAAACACATGCTGCATATCATTCTTGTGGTAGCTCATGTGAGGTATGAACTGGTTACAACACACACATGTAAACTAGTTCATATATAATGTAGTCTATATATACATATATAATGTAGTCTCTCTCTCTATATGGAGTCGGAAAGGATAAATGACATGCCCCAAAGCAAACTCAATAAGTGGCAGAAAGCTCCACTATCCCACGGTGTGGCTTCACCTTCCTGTTGAGCCTGATCATTCACAAAGCTCACTGTCTTGGTCACCTTTCTGTAGCATATATCAGTGGTTCTCAAACTTGAGCATGCATCAGAATCCCCTGGCATGCTTGTGAAAGCACAGATTGCTGGTAGTCACCTCCAGACTTTCGAAGGTTTGGGGTGGGCCTGAGAATTTTTATTTCTAACAAAATGCCCTGATACTGATGTTGGTCCATCAGCCACAATTTGAGAATCATTGGTATCTAGAAAATCACCTTTTTGTATTATAAAACCATTGTTAGTTTGCAGATTTTGGAAAACATTTCCATGTATATTAAGCAGTTTAATGTCAATGTAGGCCAGGCAAATCATGGGGTATTTAATTCAGAAAACACCTGTGGAACTTCCATTGCTAAGATCAGTCTTGACCCTTTGCCTGGTATTTTCTTTCTGTGGGGTAACTTCCAGCAGGCATCATTCCCTTCAACAACCCATTTGATTGTCATAGCTTCAGTTCCACCAGAGGGGGACTTTGAGACAAGGATTCTAGTGCAACAACTGTTTGGAAAGTTTTGAAGATATTGATAGAACACAATACCCAGGCTTTGCTGGAGCAAAGCCTGCTTCCTTATATGTTCGCATGTGTGCATAAATTAACTTGTGGGGATATTTGTGAATAAACTCATAAAAGCATACATGCACACACAAATATTTTATCTTATTCTTTTGTCCTCATAAATAGTTGAAAAGCCTATACATTATTTTGCAGCTTAGGAAAGGAACGGAATGCACCCCAACCCCCATGAAAAAAAATGTAACGTATTTCTTTGGGCATGAGGGTGTGGAGAGCCAAAGGAGTGCAGTGTGGGCAGGTGAAGTAGTGTAGGATACATGGGATGGATTTATGGGGAACAGAAAAGACTCATGGTCTAGAACAAATACTCAGGGATAAAATGAATAACCCTACTTCAACCTTTAGACTAGAAAAGAGGCCTTTTGGCCTGAGGGAGAGAAAGAGAGCTGGATAAATGATAAGAACACCGATATTGAGAACCCCAGGAGACTTCTACTGGGTTCAGTCCTGGGAAGGTGGCTGGACCGCAGAGAAGAAACGGCAGTATATCAGGGACTTTAACTGCAGGATGATTCTCATGTGCCTAGAATGGCAGGGAAGCAGTGGAGCCAGGCCCTGAGTCTGAAGAACACAAGAACAGGGTCAGTGACCCAAGGCCAACTCACATGAACCAAAAACCAAGGGCTGGGCAGGGTGACAGACATCTCAGCTTACGTGGATAGATGATTTTGAGGACCTGGGTTTCTGCCCCTGTTGCTGCTTTGGTACTACATAATTCTCTTGGAAAGTATGCCATCTTAAGCTGCAACTGAGTCATTCATATGAAAAGTAAGGAAAGTTATATTCACTTGACAGTTGAGTTTGTGGCTAGAGATTCAAGCCTGAGACCCAGGTAAGTTATGCTATGGAGTTTCAGGGCCACATGGAAGTATGCCGTGGTCCACTGGTGACCCACAGGAGACAGTGACGGATTCTCAGAGAAGGTCACCTTCCCGGAGGGGTTAAGGCTTGAGTTGGGGATAATAGATGAATATATATTCAATATATCTTATACATAAACATATTAATGACATTTGCATTTTTAAAGATGATTTTGCCAAATGCAGTTTTGCCAATTACAATATTTTCCAGGACCATAAGCCTGTGCCTAGTGAAAAATTACTAGAGTTTCATTTCATATGTAACACCATTCCTCTCTTTCTAACAATTTTATGCATCATTAAGGCCAAGATCAAGTTCTTTTTCTCTAAAACTTAGCTAGCAGGCCAAGCCCGTGCTATTCTTTTCTTCCCCCTTGGCTGTTTGGAAAGATTGTCAGTTCTGCACATTTTAACACTTTTGATCATGCATTATGTAGTCTTGTTCTCTCATCAATTCATTTAAGCTTTCTCGTCTTCCTGGATGGACCGTACGTCTGTGGAGGTCTCACTGAGTAGACATTCTCAAAGGTCAGGACCAGTCAAGGTTCCACTTAGAAAAAAAAAAGTTTCTCTAATTCTTACTAAGATCTTGTGTGTATTGAAGCTGCTCTAAGTGTTATGCAGATATTATTGTAGCCCCGTATAGTAGGTGCTATTATCATCCCTGTTTTACAGATGAACACACATTGATTGAGTCAAGAACCCACTGAAGACAATCACCAGAGCTGAGACAATGAACTAAGAAAAAGATGCATGTGGCTGTAATTAGAAGAAAAACAATTTGCCTGAGCATTTTAAAAAACCTTTTCAATAAATAAGTATTGAATGTTAACATGAGAACCTCTGTGTGGATTGGTTATGATTTCTTCTATACAGGTTATGCTGAAGTTAATGGTCTAGTAACCATTTGATGGTTGGACCTTGCCATTTTCAATAGATCATTTTGCACAACACCCCAGCAGGTGGTGCTATAACTGGCAAGTGGCTTCAGGCATGCCCCACTGCTCTCAGAGTGAATTTCCCCATGTCCCTTGGGATCCTGGGGCGGTAGGGTGGGGGTGGGGTGTTCCTTGCAGAGAAGGCTCTTACTCCTCTTGTGTTACCCACACAGGCCTTCCTCTGGCCCATCTCTGTGCTGCTGTGTTTGAATTGCTTCCCATTCATCCCACTGGGGAACAATCCTAGGGTTGTAGGGATGGTCAAACACATGACAGCCAGCCCAGATTGGACAGATGAGCTTGAGACCAATTTATTTATCACACACACACTAATGGCCTGGGGAGAAAGACACAGGGCCACAACAGAGTTGAACTTGGGAACAGAGGCTGTGGGAGGCAGGTTCTGTGATATCAAGTGGATAGGGGGACTCCTGGTTCCCACCAGGAGGGGATGTGGTTAGTTTGTCTGAAATGTTTTATGAGCTGGGAGGGAACTAAGACTCCCCACTCAGGGATAAGGAGGAGCTGCACCTGGTCCATTTGGTGACAAGGGTCTTTTGGCAAGAGATTCTTTTTTTTTTTTTTTTTTTCCCATGAGATGGAATCTTGATCTGTCGCCCAGGCTGGAGTGCAGTGGTATGATCTTGACTCACTGCAACCTCCGCCTCCCAGGTTCAAGCGATTCTCCTGCCTCAGCCTCCTGAGTAGCTGGGATTACAAGTGTGCACCACCACACTTGGCTAATTTTTGTATTGTTAGTACAGACGGGGTTTTGCCATGTTGGCCAGGCTGGTCTCGAACTCCTGACCTCGTGATCGCCTGTCTCGGCCTCCCAAAGTGCTGGGATTACAGGTGTGAGCCACCATGCCCGGCCAAGGGATTCTTATCCATGGTGTGAAGGGAGAGGAGAACTTGTGGTTAGGACATTCCAGGCCCGCCCAGTTGTGCCAGGTATCAAGGCAGCAATTAATAATGAATCTGATTGTTAGGACTTAAACCACATGCTATGGTATTGCCGCACATAAACGTTCTTGCTTTATGTCTATATTTTTATTCTAATTTTTTTTTGTAGAGGTAGGGTCTTGCTATGTTGCTCAGGCTGGCCTTGAATTCATGGCATCAAGGGATCCTCCTGCCTTGGCCTCCCAAAGTGCTGGGATTTTCAGGTGTGAGCCACCATGCCTGACCTAAATTTTTTTTTTTTTTTTTGAGCTGGGAGTCTTACTCTGTTTCCCAGACTGGTCTCAAACTCATGGGCTCAAGCAATCTTCCTACTTCAGTCTCCCAAGTAGCTGAGATTACAGGTGTAGGCCACTATGTCTGGCTATTACTATTAGTATTATTATTTTATATATATATATTTTTTTCTTTGTATTTTTTTTGAGATGGTGTCTTGTTCTGTCACCCAGGCTGGAGTGCAATGGCATGATCTTGGCTCACTGCAACCTCTGCCTCCTGGGTCCAAGTGATTCTCCTGTCTCAGCTTCCTGAGTTGCTGGGATTACAGGCAACTGCATCATGCCCAGCTAATTTTTGTATTTTTGTAGAGATGGGGTTTCACCATGTTGGCCAGGCTGGTCTTGAACTCCTGACCTCAGGTGATCTGCCTGCCTTGGCCTCCCAAAGTGTTGGGATTGATTACAAGCATGAGCCACCGCATCGGGTGTATTTTTATTATTTTTTAAGGGATGGGGTTTGCCGTGTTGCTCAGGCTGGTGTGCAGTGGCTATTCACAGGCACAGTTACAGCACACTGTAGCCTCAGACTCCTAGGCTCAAGCCATCATTCTGCCTCAGCCCTCTGAGCTCTTCAGCTAAGAACATAGATTTCTGGCTCTTCAGATTCTTGCCTGAGACTTACTTTAGAATAGTTTTTCGATTTCTTTCAAATTGAAAGAAGAGATTACTGGCACTTGGGAGGGGAAAAGTTGAAGTATGTGTTCATTATTCAGTCCTCAAACCTCCCCAGGATTCATGTTGTATTTCTGAAACTAGACCACTAGGAAGCTCCAGACCTACTTTGATCAGATGACCCTGAATAGTGAGGGTTCTTTCAGTTCCCAAGGAATCGACAAGATCTTCTTTAAGCATAAAAGGGGAGATTTGTTAAAAGCACACAGATTGGTCTAGGAGGGCACAGGATAGAGAGACGGCCAGCCCTCAGGAATGAATGGGAACCAGAAGCAGAGTGCCCACAGTGTTTGCAGACCTTGCCCACCTTCCTCACCCCTGAAGGCCACCTCATTCCTCTTTCTTTGCCGTCAGGCCTTGTCTGCCACCAGGTCACATGGTAGAAACCATGGTAAGCCCTCAACGCAGCACTTGGATTTTCATTTCCTCTTTTCAATAGACCGGACCAGACTGAATGTTCTCAGTTCTAAATTGAAATTTCCTGAAGAAAGATGTCGGACTTGTTTATCTTGAGTCACTCCTGAGCCAATGATCCGGAACCAGGGTGTATTAATCAGGGTTCTCCAGAGAAACAGAACCAATAGATGTGATTATGGGGGCTGAGAAGTCCTACGATCTACTGTTTGTAAGCTAGGCGGCCAGAAAAGCTGGTGGTGTTATTTTAGTCTGAGTCTGAAGGCCTGAGAACCGGGATCATTGATGGTGTAAAGTTCAGTCCAGGAGCAGAGGAAACCAGTGTTCCAGCTCAACCTGTCAGGCAGAGAGAGAGAGAGAGAATTCCTTCTTCCCTCCCTTTCTCCCTCTCCTCTCCTCTCCTCTCCTTCCTCCTTCTTCCCCCTTTCTCTCTCTCTCTTCCTTCTTTCCTCCTTCTTCCTTCCTTTTCTCTCTCTCTCTTTCTTTCTTTATTTTCTTTCTTTCCTTCTCTTCTCTCTTCTTCTTCCTCTTCCTCCTCCTCCTCCTCCTCCTCCTCCTCCTCTTCTTCTTCTTCTTCTTCTTCTTCTTCTTCTTCTTCTTCTTCTTCTTCTTCTTCTTCTTCTTCTTCTCCTCCTTCTCCTTCTCCTCCTCCTCCTCCTTTCTTCTACTTCTTCTTCTTCTCTCCCCGCCCCCCCTTTCTGTTCTATTCAGGTCTTTAATGGCTTGGAAAGACTCATCCACACTAAGAAGGGCCATCTACTTTACTGAGTCTACCAATTCAAATGCTAATTTTATCCAGAAACACCCTCACAGACACATTCAGAAATTATGTTTAACCAGTAGTTTTATGGGCACCTGATGATCAAGTTAAGTTGACGCATAAATTAACCATCATCCAGGTAGTCTGGATCACCATAGACAAAATAAAGTCAGGAGCCTTGGCTATGTCCATGTGAATTAGGTGGGTGGTAGAGGGGGAGGTCTTATAGGAAGAGCTAGGTTGTCATGGCATTGGTGGCATGGTCTCCAAAGCCATATATTGCACAGAGGCTTCCCTAAAATAATAACATTTCAATTGAAGATATTCATTATTTTCTTCCACAATCTGCATGGAGATACATTTGGGTTTGAATTTTGTCTTGCAACTATCTTGAATTACACAAGTTACTTAACCTCTATCAACTTCAGCTTCTCTTTAGTAAAATGGGGATAATATACAGGATTGTTGTAGGAATTAAATAACACACTATTTGGAAAGTGCTTGCACTTAGAATAGAAGACACTCAATGAACAGTAACTATTATCATCACTCATCACTAATTTAATGCTAATTATTATTATTTCATGCAGCATGTTCTCAGTCCAACATTGACAAAGGCCATACAAATAAATTGATACTTTCCTTTTGACTGATAGTGACAACAAGATTGCAAGTCAATAGGTGCTCCAACAGGCATGACCCTTGTCTCTGAAAAACATAACATTCACAATTATGTTTTCATGCTAATGAGGACTGAGAAGTAGTCATCTTTAATTTTTTCTTTTTTTGTGTGGTGACACCAACTAACCTCCGTCTAGCATTCTGTGGTGGGAAGATCCCACAATGACACTTCAATCTGTGAGTTAGATGTGAACCTGTGGGCAAACTGAAGCTTGTCACTTCCGTCAAATACGTATATAACTGAGAGAGAAGTACCAATTTAAGTTGGGGTATGCTTTCTGCTTTTTGAATACAAAAAATTCTTTTTTTTTTTTTTTTTTGAGACGGAGTCTTGCTGTGTCACCCAGGCTGGAGTGCAGTGGCGCGATCTTGGCTCACTGCAAGCTCCGCCTCCCGGGTTTACGCCATTCTCCTGCCTCAGCCTCCGAGTAGCTGGGACTACAGGCGCCCGCCACCACGCCCGGCTAGTTTTTTGTATTTTTAGTAGAGACGGGGTTTCACCACGTTAGCCAGGATGGTCTGATCTCCACCCGCCTCGGCCTCCCAAAGTGCTGGGATTACAGACTTGAGCCACCGCGCCCGGCCGAATACAAAAAATTCTTTAAGGAGGATGTAGAACTAGAACAAACAAAAAATTATGTTACAATTTGGGATTCAGTACTGTATTGAAAGAGAACAGGAGAAGAAAAGGGGAGTATTTTATAATTTACTAAGATATGGTTCTCAGCATCCTATTTCTCTTTAACCATAAAAACAGTCTCCCTTTAAACACACCTAGGGAATGCATATTTTTTCTTATTTCAAAGCCTAGAGAAAGTTTGCTTTTCCTAAACCATCACATGTATGTCTTTAGCCAGCCTGTTGGGAAGCTATCCATTTTTACTTAGTGATAGTTTTCCTTAACTACCATTTTTGTCTTCTATCTTAAGTCAAGGTCTTATTATACTTCTTTTAAGCTTATTTGTTTTAAACTCATTCTCTCTCTCCCTCTCTCTGTACATGTAACACATATTATATATATTATAGCATAATGTCCTTCAGGTTCATCCCTGTTGTCACAGAGGGCAGGGTTTTCTTCTTTTTAAAAGCTGAATAGTATTCCATTGTGTATACATACCGCATATATACCACATTTTCTTCATTCATTCCTCTGTTGCTGGACAGTTACATTGATTCCACATCTTGACTCTTATGTATAATGGTGCAATGAACATTGGAGTGCTGATATGTCTTTGAGTGTCTGGGGTTCTCAGACCTTTTCTGAGGCTGTGTCCAACTCCACTCCTCTTGTTCCCTCCTAGCAGGGAAGTCTTAGAATTTGATCCTGCAAAGCCAGGCCAGGTGCTGAGAGCCTCCTGTTTATTTTCCATAGGGCAGTGTCCTGAAGTGTTCAGTGTTGTGCAGCATCTTTCATAGCAGCAGAGTCAAGCTGGCTTCTATACTCCTCCCCTGCTATTGAGATCCTGATGCTGTCTGTGGGAGCTTGTGCACTCCATGCACAGGGATGTGCCATCCGTGGTGGGAGCATGCCAGGTTTTGGGAGTGCACATTGGCTGGTGGGGGAGCTCTATAAGCAGTTTATTCTGCAGGGTTTGTGGGCAAAACTCTTTCTGGAGTCAGTGAGCTACTTAGCTGGATCCTTGGCTGATTGCTGAGAACTACATGCCAGCTACTGTCTGCTGCCACCCTGCTCCTAGCTGTCTCCAGATGATTCACCGGTGCTTATCCTCTCATTGTTCTGAGTGAAGCAAGACAGAAGTGGTCCTTCTGGACTGTGTCCAATAAAACTGGGGAGTCTTCCATTCCTTTTACTCTGACTTTTCCTCATGAGAGAGAGCACAGGCACAGGACACCTATCTCAGCATAGGTCTGTGCTGCCTTGGGGAAAGGGTAAAGTAGATCAAGGGAGACTGTTTTTCTTACCCTCTTTAATTCATCCACTCTAGGAATTTTTTTCTCCATCAGGTGCTAGAACCTCTCAGTTAGACTCTAGGGCTCCTGCCATTTTGAGTTATCTATGGATGGTTACCAAATGGGTGTTTCTTGGTGGGGGGGTGATGAGAGCTAGCATCTCCTATTCTGCCATCTTTTTGGACTTGTTTTTGCTGAGTTGGACATTTGGGGTGTGTTTGGGTACTGATGATGTGGGTTGTTGATGAGATTGAATGTGGGGGAACCTGGGAGAGGTGAAGTAGCTGGGAAAAACTTGAGCAAAAACTTGAGCAAAGCAAAGAAATATCTCATAGGGATTTTAAAAACTGTGCTTTTTCTTTAGTGTGTGATTCAATATTTCCTCAGTATCCCCAAGAAATCTTTGGTAAAAGTCAACACTAACTACTAATGCATGTGGAGGTGGATGTTCTCCTGGGCCAGGGACAAAGCCCTGATTATTGCCTCTGGAGTGAGGGCCGGGTTCTCTGTGGGAGGCTCACTATCTCTGGATGACCTCAGGAGTCAAGGCCCATCTTTCTCCAGGCAGTCCCCTCAGATAGCCCTAGAGAGAGAGCGGGAGAGAGACAGAGAGAATGATCCTCTTCTGAGTTTTGAAAGCACTGAACTCATTGGATGCCAGTGCTCTAAGCCTGTGGTCTGAAATGATAAATTCATGTATCTGGCTCACTCACTAGACTACGAGTTGCTTGAGGGCAGGATCTGGGCTTTCTTCTTCCTGTATCGCTAGTTTTGACCAGTGATAGGCCTGGAAGTGGTACCTGCTAAATGGTGGAAATGATGTGTCTGGTCCAGTTCTACAAATAGCATCTTCAGTATATTTGCTATTAGTATTGGCATAGTATATTAACATAATCCTGATGTAGAACATTTAAGAGAACCGTAGTAGGCAGCTCTGTGATCTTCCTGGCCAAGCTTCCTAGGGCCATAATGCTATTGGCTAAGACTTTCCATAATTTGACATTTTGCTTATGGGTCTAATAACAATGTTCACCTCTTTTTGTGGCGGCTGGAAAGCTATATTTTTCTTGGCTGCTGACCTGCTTATCCCATTTGGGAACTTGGGATCCAGTTAGGCCTGAGGATGTGCAGACGAAGGAGTGAGGTTATAACCAGGTCAGCCTTTCTCTTGAAATAAATGTCATGAAAAAAACTCCTAAGCAAAATAGCTGTGAAAAAGGTTTTAAGACACAATAGGAAGAAGCTAAGGAGAGAAATGAATCTTTAGCTACAAGTAAAAAAGGGCCAAACAGGGTGTTTGTTCAGTAGAATGATACTTGCCACCTGATTGAGAGAGGTAGGGCTTAAGGGTGTGTGTGTGTGTGTGTGTGGCCACTGACTTGGCCTTTCTGGCATTCTTCTCAGTAAAATCGGGATAAAACATTTTTTAGGGTGAGATTTCTGAGGGTGCTATAGTTGGTTTTTGCTCAAGCATACAAGATAGCTTCTTACTTGGCTGATTTGAGGATTTCCTGATGCTCTAATTTCTCTATCACTGTTCAGTACATAAAATAACCATTGGAGGGTGAAAGTGTAGTGCAGTAGTTAGAATCCCGGGCTTTGGAACCAGACAGAGAGATTCATGATGTGATATTTGGGTAGACAGTTACCCTCTACTTAAAAAGCAAAGTTCTTCTTAATTAACTTATATCACGTTAGACATTTATGTCAAATGGGCACTTCATGGAGTTTGAAGTCAGGACAAATATTAATAATAGATATATCTTCCAGGCTCACGTCTCAGTTCTGTGACCTTGGGTAAGTTACTTAGCCTCTGTGAAACCTGGTGATATGGCTTGGATGTTTGTTCCCTCCAAATCTCATGTTGAAAGGTGATACCCAGTGTTGGAGATGGGGCCTGGTGGGAGGTGTTTGGGTTATCAGGGTGGACCCCTCATGAAAGGCTTGGTGTTCTCCCTGTGGTAATGAGTGGGTTCTCGCTCTCTGAGTTCATGTGAGAGCCGGTTATTTAAAAGAGCCTGGAATCTCTCTTGCTTCCACTCTCACCATGTGAAACACAGGCCCCCACTTTGCCTTCTGCCATGATTGTAAGTTTCCTGAGGCGTCACCAGAAGCAGCTGTCAGTGCTAGCTTTTTGTACCACCTGCAGAATCATGAGCCACTTAAACCTCTTTTCTTCATAGATAACCTATTCTCAGATATTCCTTTATGGCAACACAAATGAACTAACACATCCTATTTCCCAACCTGTAAAATTGGGTCATGGTTCCCTTTGTAGGGTTATTGTGGGATCAACTGAACAAAGGTGTGAAGCATAGAAAGTCCTGAGTAAGAAGTGGTGATGATGGCGGTGGAGGGGGGTGATGGCCATTGTGACAGAGGTGGATGTTTGCTACCCACTCTCTTTATTTTGTCTATTCCCTTAGGAAAACAGTCCCAGTGTAAGAAAGGGTGACAGTGTGTTCAGTGTAGACAACATTTTCCAGGCTCTCTTGTAGCCAGGTGTGAGCATGTGAGTATTTCTGATGATAATGTGAGTTGAAGTTGATGGGTAGAAAATTTAGAAAGGCTTCTTAAAGGAGGGAGAACCCATTTGTCCTTCCCTGATCTCTTCTCCCTGTTGCCTGGCATTCTGAGGTGAAGGCAAATGCTCCAGCAGCCATTTGGACCAGGAGATGACTTTGTGAATGAGCCACACTCTGCAAGTGACAGAACAGGAAGATAAAAAAAGGCTGGGTCTATCATCAATATTGGAGCATTTTACCAGAGCTGTAAGTTAAGTCATAGTTTTTTCTTTTCTTCATTTTATTTGTAGCCAAACTTTATTCTAATTGGCAGTGATGATAAGGATGATTTCTTTTTGGCTTTCAAGACACTTGTATTAATTTAGGGGATTTTACAAGGATTGCCTCTTGGTTGGTTGATTTCCAACTGGGTAGTCAGCTAGAGAAAGGTTCTGAGGGAACTAGATGTAAGGCAAATCCTTGGGAGGGCAGAGGGGGATGTTGGGATAAAGAATGTGGATAAGAAAAGGGATTCAGGAAAACAGATTGCCAGCCCTGTACTTACCAGTTGTGTCACCTTGGGCAAGGCCAATAGCACCCTCCCCAAGGGCTGCAGCAGAAATTAAATGAGTACATATTACATGACGTGGTTCATAGGAATTACTTTAAAACGTTTATTTCTTTCTAGCGATTTACTAATATAGTCCTGGAAAGAACCTGTTCCTTGGGCATCAAAAAATATATATCCCTATTTTGCCTAGATTTGCAGTTTCACAAGCAGAGGTGCTGCTGTTTCTTCGTGGGAATTGCTCACTCACCTCGCACTCTGATCTCTCTTCCTGTTTGTGACTCCTGATGGGCCTGGACCTGCCTGAGCTTGCCAGCCTCTGTGGGAGGTGGGAAGAGAGAGGGGTGGATACCAGGCTTCAACTTCCATTCCAGCACACCCTGGCATGCCTCAGCCCATCACAGAGCGGATGGCTTTTCTATTCCCTTGGGATGTTGTGCTAAACACAATTACATACAGCATTTGACAACAGAGCTGGTAATTTATGTGCTGCTGGAACGGAGAAGGAGGAGGGTAATTGGGATGAATATCAATGTGAGCTGAGAAGACACTGAATTTTCTCATCCCTTTCAGGAATCAGAGGCTGGCTATAGAAGGGAGAATGTTAATTGGTCACTTGGTGGATTGATTTAAAACCCGTCTGCCTTTAGCGGGGACACATTATCCATTATTCCTCTCAGGATGATCTGGTTTGGGGGAGGTGGTGTGTTTGCTGGGGGAGTGGGCAGAAGTCAGTATCAGATTGTCAACTTGCAAATGTTTGGTGAAATTGCTGACTTACTACTTGTGAGATCTCGAGACTTACTACACCTCTATGAATCTTGACTTTGTTATTAGTAAATGAGAGGTGATAACGCTGTCTCACGGGGCTCCTCTGAGGGTTACACGAGATAAATTATACACAGCCCCCTGCCAAAAGGTGCTTCCACTGGTAAGTGGTCAAAATTAGTTTGCTTCCTCCCATATAGTTGAAGGACACACTTCATTCCTATCAGTCTTTGTGAAAATGTATCTTCTGACAGTTTTAACAGTGACAGAAGGCATTCCTTCTACTATATTATTAAAGAAGATTGCTGCGCTGTTTAGCTTCACCACAAGTGAGCGTCATTTTGGGAACAGGTGTGAGTGTGTGAGTGTGTGTGTGTGTGAATTCAAACATCTTTTTTTTTTTTTTTTTTTTTTTGAGACGGAGTCTCGCTCTGTCGCCCGGGCTGGAGTGCAGTGGCCGGATCTCAGCTCACTGCAAGCTCCGCCTCCCGGGTTTACGCCATTCTCCTGCCTCAGCCTCCCAAGTAACTGGGACTACAGGCGCCCGCCATCTCGCCCGGCTAGTTTTTTGTATTTTTTAGTAGAGACGGGGTTTCACCGTGTTCGCCAGGATGGTCTCGATCTTCTGACCTCGTGATCCACCCGTCTCGGCCTCCCAAAGTGCTGGGATTACAGGCTTGAGCCACCGCGCCCGGCCTGAATTCAAACATCTTATAGTTCCTGTTTTTATTCTCACCAGTAATTTAAAAATAACATTGCATGTCATTATCTCTTCAGTGCAGTCTCTTCTTTTTCTTCCTGAGAGTGATACTCTGAGATTCAGGCCATCTTCCCACAGTTCCCAAGCAGGGTCTTTCCCTCCTTGGATTACCTTTAAGGCAGTCCGAAAAGAAACAAAACAAAACAAAACAAAACAAAACAAAACAAAACAAAACAAAGATCAAAATCTCAGCTCTTAAAAGGGTAAGAAACAGGAATCTCAGGTTTTTCTTTTCTCTTCTTCCCCACCGTACGATATCTCCAGGCTTCATAGAGACGGATCTGGGCTCGGGGTTGTTGTTTCTGTTTGGGTTCCATGAAAGGTCTTTCTTTATGGGTGGCACGTAAACACCAGCCCAGAAAAGAAATTAATCTTTGGAGAAAATCCCTCAAATAAGCCCTTCCCTTACTTTCTTTCTCTCTCTCTCTTTTTTTTTTTTTGAGATGCAGTTTCATTCTTGTTGCCCAGGCTGAAGTGCAATGGTGTGATCTTGGCTCACTGCAACCTCTGCCTCTTGGATTCAAGCGATTCTCCTGCCTCAGCCTCCTGAGTAGCTGGGATTACAGATGCCCGCCACCATGCCTGGCTAATTTTTGTGTTTTTAGTAGAGACAGAGTTTTGCCATGTTGGCCAGGCTGGTCTCGAACTTCTGACCTCAGGTGATCCACCTGCCTCGGCCTCTCAAAGTGCTGGGATTACAGGCATGAGCCACTGCACCCTGCCTTTGTTTCTTACGTGATTCTTAGGCCCTGGAGCCTGTCACTGCTTTGTGGGCTGGGTTTGAGTTTACCCTTTGCTCTCTTATCTCTCCTTAGTCTTCTTTGGCTCTTCACTTGGCTCTCCAGCTGATTTCTTCCTGCAGCCTGAGGTTTAGGTATTTTCAGCTCTGTCTTGGTGAAACAACAGTTGTCCTCTGACATCGAAGAGGGGTGAGGAATTTGGGCTGATCCAGCCCTGCTGAAGGCTCAGAAGACCTTTATTCCACAGAGTGATTGAAGATGTCTTGTCTAAACCTCTGGCCCCGGGCCCAGCCTGCGGGAGGCAGAGACTGGGCAGGGGAAGTGATGGTCTGGCTCACTTTTTCTTTTGAGAAATGGGCCACTTAGGATGTAGTCTTTTAACCTGGGCAAAGTCAATGCTCACTTATGTTTCTTTTCATGGCTGCTTTGCTACAGTTACCGCATAGCAGATGCTTAGTTTGTTTATGGCAAAAAAGTAGAATTGAAATCTCTATGCGCAAGTCCAATGGCTCCAACCTGTGCTTTATTATTGGAAGTGGAGCCTCCTCCTGCTCTGGGGTTCCTGAGTTAAAGCCAAGCCACTTGGACCAGAGGCACTGCTGGCTGGCTGGGATCGCTCAAATTTGTCTGGCTCACCTGGTGTGGTTCTTAAGTTCCTGTCCGTGTTAATTATATTCTCTATAGCCCCTGAAGCCAGGTGTTTGCCTACCTGTCTGAATGGGTGATGTCCTCTGGCAAACCCACCAAGGAAGCTGTCTTCATTGCTCTACCTCATAGGTGATCTCTTTGCTCCAAACTTTGTGCCTTTTGGCTCCCATTCTTCCCTGTTCCTCCTCCTCTCACTTCTGTCATTTTTTTAGGCTTAGCCTGGATATTGTTCCACAGTGTCCTGTCAGTGTTTCTCCGCATGGCAATAGGACACAAGAAGCCTTGTGGGTTTGGGGCTTCAGTGCTTCCCCTTGCCTGCCTCGTTATCCTCACTTTATAGAATGTTTAATTTCTATAAAGTGTATGGGAGTTCTTGGTGAAGGCTGGGTGAACAGGTCTATCCTGAATGTAGGAAAATCTTTAGGAAATTAGAGCAGTTTTCCAAAGACAGAGTTGGAGATTACATAATTGCAACCTGCATCTTTTATGCTTATGCTGCGTTTACTTCAGTCAACCATGACCTAATCAATCAACTGGCTCACCAATCAATCAATTAGATAACACAGATTTATTGAGTTTCTGCTGTGTGCTCAGCCATGTGTTTAGGTCCCTAAGGAGCACAGAATAAGGAAAAAGCATGGCCTGTGCTTCGAGCCATTTACAATCCATTTCAGGAGAAACAATGAACTTTCATGTCCCTACAGTAAACTCCACCAGGCAGTTGCTAACCGACTGCTGCATTCTGTGAGTGTATGGGAAGAGATGGGGGGCAGGAACACCTGCCATGGAGAGGTAGTGTGGTGACGTGAAGCCAGCCTGGGTTTCAGAATGGGAGGAACCAAGTTTGAGTCCCAGTTACCTCTCTTATAGTTGTAGGACTTTGAATCCTGAATCACTAGCAGAAAATATTTATTGAGGACTTTCTGTGCACATCACCCAGCTGCAAGTGGGACTGAAGTGGGATTGCAGTGGAAGACAAGCGGGTCACCCACCCTCAAGACACAGTCTTAACAGAGATGATGAGACAAGACAGCAGATGACAACATCCTCCTTCTGTGTTGGCCCCAGAATGGAGGAAGGGGAGCCTATGACTGTGAACATATGTCCCACCAGATTAATACAGAGAAGGGATTTATGGCGCTTTGGTGTGGGGTTTGAATGAAAGACTATCCTGTTTATGGAGCTCCTGCCGTATTTCAGGAAGCAAGCAAATGACTGCATGTGAACTCCTACTCCATGTTAGCTTCTGAAAATCCATCGCCTGGATAATACTCTCCACGATCAGGTGTGGTGATGCATTTTTTTTTTTTTAGATGAGAAAATTGAGGTTCAAAGAAAGAAAATAAATTGCCCAACATCAAAAACTAGTAAATTGGTGAAGTTCGGATTCCAACTCACACTGCTTGGACACCACCGCTAATTTTGCGTGGTTTATCTTGTCTTCACATCATTTTCCCATTTGCAGTTTAGGTCATTAAGACATAGTGAGGTTACGCCTGTAATCCCAGCACTTTGGGAGGCCGAGGCGGGCGGATCACAAGGTCAGGAGATCGAGACCACGGTGAAACCCCGTCTCTACTAAAAATACAAAAAATTAGCCGGGCGCGGTTGTGGGCACCTGTAGTCCCAGCTACTCGGGAGGCTGAGGCAGGAGAATGGCGTGAACCCGGGAGGCGGAGCTTGCAGTGAGCCGAGATCGCGCCACTGCACTCCAGCCTGGGCGACAGAGCGAGACTCTGTCTCAAAAAAAAAAAAAAAAAAAAAAAGACATAGTGAGGTTAAGCTTTTAAATGATCCTATTCAGAACTGGGATCCAAACTCGATGTGTCTGATTCTAAAGCCTGAGACTGTGATAAACATAAACATATGTGTACAGGCATACAATGTAATAAAAGAAGGCCAGAGGCTGTTCCTGTATGCAAGCTTGAGGAGTTGTGGGGAGAATGAGAATGTGGAAGAAATGGTTGCCATGGATGAGAAATCCAGTCTAGCAGTTTAAATGGAAGGGACCTCCCGTTATACAAAACGGCCCTAAATTAGTTTAAACTAGTGCTTCTAAAATCGAATCTGCTTACCAATCACCAGGGGATCTTGTACAAATGCAGATTGTGAGCCAGTAGGTCTGGGGTAGAGTCTGAGGTTCTGTATTTCTATTTCTGTCCCTCTTATATATATATCTCATATAAATATATATATATGAGAGAGAGAGAGAGAGAGAGAGAGAGAGAGAGAGAGAGAGATTCTCGCTCTGTCGCCCAGGCTGGAAGATCTTGGCTCACTGCAACCTCCAACCTCCGCCTCCTGGGTTCAAGCAATTTTCGTGTCTCAGTCTCCCAAGTAGCTGAGACTACAGGCACCCGCCACCAGGCCAAGCTAATTTTTGTATATATTTTAGGGATGGTGTTTCACCACGTTGCCCAGGCTGGCCTCAAACTCCTGGACTTAAGTGATCCACCTGTCTCAGCTTCCCAAAGTGCTGGGATTATAGGTGTGAGCCACCGTGCCCGGCCAGAGGTTCTGTATGTCTAACAAGCTGCTGGTCCGTGAACCACACTTTGAGTTGCAAGGGTCTAAATTAGGTTTCTCACCTTGGACTCTATTGACATTTTGGGCCACATAATTCTTTCTTGTGAGAATGTTTAGCAGCATTCCCAGCCTTTTCCCACTAGATGTCAGCAGCATCATCCCTCATTTGCGATGACCAAAAGTGTCTCCTGACATTGCAAAATGTCCTTTAAGGAGTGCAGACTTTGCCAGGAAAGAACCACATGTCTAAACCAGTGGTTCCCAAAGCTTGTCTGTACACTGGAATCATCTGGGGAGCTTCGAAACTCCTGGTGCTTGTGTCCTGCCTAACAGATTGCAGTTTACGTAACCTGAAATATGGCTGGGTCAATTTCAAATGTTTACATGCTTTCCCAGGTCATTCTAATGTGCAGACACATCTGTCAACCCCTGGTCTAAGTTCCAACTCTGGACCAATCAGCTTATTCTCTTTTTGCTTCCAGGAAGCTGCCACAGCTAATATTCAGAACTGCCTCTGGCTGAACCGGCACCTTGGATGGGAAGAAAGGTTTCCAGGCTTCACTCATCACACAGAAAACCCAGCTCAGAGTTGGCTTAAATCCCCCAGTAAGGAAGAGCAGAAAGAAATTACACAGATCTGGGAAGGAGTTAGCCCTCATCCATCATACTGTCTGGGGCTGCTTTGCATACAGAAGTACTATTTGTTTTAATCTTCAAGAATCCCATTTTGAGCTGGTGATCTCCCATAGGTTATGTAAAGGCCTGTGCCATGTTTTGGCTCCCTTCCTTTCCTCTCCTAGACCCTTGATAGAATCAATCTTTATTCCTCTCACACCTAGAGGCCAGGATAATAGTCTAATGCTTGTCTGAAGTTTGGACTGAGCAGGTGCTTGGAGCTAGAGATTCTTTGCTAGGTAGGATGTCACTCAGTGGACCATGCAAAGAATATATATTTTTAGTTTTCTTCTTAGCTGAGCATGTGCATGTTTATGTGCACTTATATGTGCTGTAGAAATTGCTAAGGTTATTCCCATCTAAAGCCAAGTATATTTTGCTGTCTACTAAGCCATGCTGTAAGTGTGGACAAAACAAACCCACACTCAGGTCCTCAAGAATTGTTCATTAAGGACTCAACCCTTGTCATACGAGCTTCTGCTTCTAGGGAAATTAACAGAGGAAGAATAGAGTCTTAGGGCCGTTATCCCCACTACCTATTGCCTGACATCTACTTCTGCTTTCTCTCCCTCAGTAGTACAAGAGAGAAGAGTCTGAATTGTGATGGCTGGAACCATGGATGAGAAAACAACACACATCCATCAGAAAATGTGCCTGGAGTACCTCCTGGGTGGCAGCCTGTTGCAGCAGCACTTACGAGTCCGGGGACATACAGTCTGGGATAGGTGTCCAGGTACATTCTGCTATCAACATTGCTAGAAAGTTACCAAAACACCCTGAGCCTCAATTTCTTTATTGGTAAGTGGAAAGAATAATAGCACCTACAGTCTTGTCATAAAGATTATATAAGAATCAAATGTAATGTTTACTGAGCATTAGTTATTGTTAATACTGAGGGTCAACTTGATTGGATTAAAAGATACAAAGTATTGATCCTGGGTATGTCTGTGCGGGTGTTGTCAAGGCGATTAACATTTGAGTCAGCGGGCTGGGAAAGGCAGACCACCCTTAATCTGGGTGGACACAATCTAATCAGCTGCTGGTGCAGCTAGAATATAAGCAGGCAGAAGAATGTGAAAAGAGAGACTGGCCTAGCCTCCCAGCCTACATCTTTCTCTTATGCTGGATGCTTCCTGCCCTCAAATATTGGACTCCACGTTCTTCAGTTTTGGAGCTTGGGCTGGCTCTCCTTGCTCCTTAGCCTGTTGACGGCCTATTTTGGGAGCTTGTGATTGTGTGAGTTAATACTTAGTAACCCCTCCTTTATATATATCTATATCTATATCACATTAGTTCTGTCCCTCTAGAGAACCCTGACTAATACAGATTTTGGTAACAGCAGTGGTTCTAAAGGAACAGAATATTAAGGATGGAGTTATTTTGTTGGTTTTGGATTTCTGGAATTGGCTGCTTAATTATGATTAGACCCCCAATGCTAAGGACTCTACTTCTAATAGTATGGAGAACACTGAGAGTTCTTGTTGTGAACTGTGTAGAGAGTTATGCAAAATAAATGCATTTGACACTCCTGATTCATTGCTCATGAGAGGCAAGGAGTTTAATGATTCTATACATAATACCTTTGACTATATCTGGAGAGTCAAGGAACATAATGAAGCTGGTTGGTTGCTCCTAAGTTCAATGGACAAATGATAAAAGAAAATGATAAACTCAGGAATTCTATCTCCCAGCTTCAAAAGCAGATACTGAGCCTCAAATCTGCTAGGATTGTCCTGAGTGAGAGTTTTATCTCCTGTGGAGAAAGAGCTGAAATTGTGGAAAAACAGGTACAAGCTCTTATGCGAGTGGCTGACCTGCAACAAAAGATGCATGCACAGCCTCACCAGGTGTCTACTGTTAAAGTGAGGGCATTGATTAGAAAAGAATGGGAGCCTGCAACTTGGAATGGGAATATGTGGGAGGACCCTAATGAAGCTGGGGATACTGAGTTTGTAAACTCTGATGAACCTTTTTTGCCAGAAGAAACAGCTTCCCTATCCCCAGTAGGGGCAACATCCCCTCCCCGACTCAGGCTGCCATCAGTCTTTTGTCTGAGGAGATAAACCCTGCTCTGCCTGAGGCAACAGTGATGGCATCCCCTGGGGCAGTTATCAGGCAACATAATGTTGATTCTCCTCAGGAGCCACCCCCAACACCCCTGTTTGCTTCAAGACCTATAACTAGACTGAAGTCCTGTCTGGCCCCTAGAGGTGAGGTTTAGAGTGTGACCCATGAAGAAGTGCACTACACTCGAAAAGAACCGCTTGAGTTTCCTAATTTATATAACAGAAATCTGGAGAACAGGCATGGGAATGGATATTAAGGGTGTGGGATATTGGTGGAAGGAACATAGAGTTGGATCAGGCTGAATTTATTGAATTGGGCCCATTAAGTAGGGACTCTGCATTTATCATTGCAGCTTTGGGAGTTAAACAAGGTTCTAATAGTTTATTTGCTTGGTTAGCTGAAATATGGGTTAAAAGATGGCCCACTCTGAGTGAGCTAGAAATGCCTGATCTCCCCTGGTTTAATGTAGAGGAAGGAATCCAGAGGCTTAGGGAGATTGGAATGGTGGAGTGGATTACTCTCTTTAGAGCTACTCATCCCAGCTGGGAGGGTCCAGAAGATATACCCTTGACCAATGCCTCATGAGATAGATTTGTGAGGGCAGTACCTGCATCTTTGAAGAGGCTTGTAATTGCTCTTCTTTGTATGTCAGATCTAACAGTGGGAACCCCAGTCACTCAACTACAAACTTTAAATACAATGGGAATAATTGGATCCCGAGGTGGCAGGGGTCAAGTGGCAACACTCAACCACCAAAGGCAAGGTGGGCGTAGCTACCATAATGAACAGCAGAGGCAAAGTGGCAATCAGAATAGTCTGACTCGTGTAGAGCTCTGGCACTGGCTAATTAATCACTGTGTTCCTAGAAGTGAAATTGTTAGGAAGCCTGCTTCCTATCAATAAATTCCTACTTAATTTATATAAGCAGAAAACTTCTAGGTTGAATGGACGAAAGACTAATTTGAATTATAAAAGCAGAGGATCACGACCCCTCAGTCAATTTCCAGACTTCAGCAAGTTTACAGACCCAGAACCCCTTGAATGAAGGGGAGGCTGGGTCCCCTTGAGGAAGGACCCCACTACATTAGCGACAATTTATGGAGTGAATCTTTCTCCCATCCTTCCCCAAGGAAAATTCTGGCTTTTTACCAGGGTGGGGAAAGGGAAATGATCAGACATTTCAGGGACTACTGGACACTGGCCCTGAGCTGACATTGATTCCCGGGGACCCAAAACATTACTGTGGTCTTCCAGCTAAAGTGGAGGCTTGTGGAGGTCAGGTAATTAATGGAGTTTTAGCTCAGGTCCAACTTACAGCAGGTCCAGTGGGTCCCGGACTCATCCTGTGGTCATTTCCCCAGTGCCAGAATGAATAATTGGCATAGACATACTTAGTGGCTGGCAGAACCCCCACATTGGCTCCCTGACTGGTAGGGTAAGGGTTATTATGGTGGGAAAGGCCAAATGGAAGTCGTTAGAGCTGTCTCTACCTAGAAAAATAGTAAATCAAAAACAATATGGCATCCCTGGAGGGATTGTGGATATGAGTGCCACTATCAAGGACTTGAAAGTTGCAGGAGTAGTGATTCTCATCACATCCCCGTTCAACTCTCCCATTTGGCCTGTGCAGAAGACAAATGGATCTTGGAAAATGACAGTGGATTATTGTAAGCTTAACCAAGTGGTGACTCCAGTTGCAGCTGCTATACCAGATGTGGTTTCATTGCTTGAACAAATTAACACATCTCCTGGTACCTGGTATGCAGCCATTGACTGGCAAATGCTTTTTCTCCATTCCTGTCCATAAGACCCACCAGAAGCAATTTGCTTTCAGCTGGCAAGGCCAGCAATATACTTTTACTTTCCTACCTTAGGGGTATATCAACCCTCTGGCTTTGTGCCATAATCTTATTCGGCGAGACCTAGATCGCTTTTCATTTCCACAAGATACCACACTGGTCCATTACATTGATCACATTATGCTGATTGGATTCAGTGAGCAAGAAGTAGCAAACACACTGGACTTACTGGTGAGACATTTGTGTGCCAAAGGAAGGGAAATCAATCCGACTAAAATTCCGGGGCCTTCTACCTTAGTAAAATTTCTAGGGGTCCAGTGGTGTGGGGCCTGTCAAGATATTTCTTCTAAGATGAAGAATAAGTTGCTGCATTTGGCCCCTCCTACAACCAAGAAAGAGGCACAATGCCTCTTTGGAGGCAACACATTTCTCATTTGGGTGTGTTACTCTGGTCCATTTATCAAGTGACCCAAAAGGCTGCCAGTTTTGAGTGGGGTCCAGAACAGGAGAAAGCTCTGCAACAGGTCCAGGCTGCTGTGCAAGCTGCTCTGCCACTTGGGCCATATGACCCAGCAGATCCAATGGTGCTTGAGGTGTCAGTGGCAGATAGGGATGCTGTTTGGAGCCTTTGGCAGGCCCCCATAGGTGAATCACAGCGGAGGCCTCTAGGATTTTGGAACAAGGCCCTGCCATCTTCTGCAGATAACTACTGCCCTTTTAAGAGACAGCTCTTGGCCTGTTACTGGGCTTTGGTGGAAATGGAACATTTGACTATGGGCCATCAAGTCACCATGCAACCTGAATTATCTATCATGAACTGGCTGCCTTCTGACCCATCTAGCCATAAGGTGGTTCATGCATAGCAGCATTCCATCATCAAATGGAAGTGGTATATATGTGATCGGGCTTGAGCAGGTCCTGAAGGCACAAGTTACATGAGGAAGGGCTCAAATGCTCATGGCCTCCATTCCTGCCACCCTGCTTTTTCTCCCCTAGCCTGCACTGATGGCCTCATGGGAAGTTCTCTATGATCAGTTGATAGAGGAAGAGAATACTAGGGACTGGTTCACAGATGGTTCTGCACCATATGCAGGCACCACCCCAAAGTGTCCCTGAAGGACAGCAGTGAAGGGAAATCTTCCTAGTGGGCAGAACTGCAAGCAGTGCACTTGGTTGTGCACTTTATATGGAAAGAGAAATGGTCAGATGTGTAATTATATACTGATTCATGAGGTATAGCCAATGGTTTGTCTGGATGGTCAGGGTCTTGGAAGAAGCATGATTGGAAAATTGGTGACAAAGAAATTTGGGGAAGAGGTATGTGGATGGACCTTTCTGAATGGTCAAAAACTGTGAAGATATTTCTATCCCATGTGAGTGCTCACCAATGGTGACCTCAGCAGAGGAGGATTTAAATAATCAAGTAGATAGGATGACCTGTTCTGTGGACACCACTCAGCCTCTTTCCCCAGCCACCCCTGCCATTGTCCAATGGGCCCATGAACAAAGTGGCCATGGTGGCAGGGATGGAGGTACACACAGGCTCAGCAACATGGACTTCCAATCACCAAGGCTGACCTGGCTACGGCCACTGCTGAGTGCCCAATTTGCCAGCAGTAGAGACTAATACTGAGCCCTTGATATGGCACCATTCCTCAGGGTGATCAGTCAGCTACCTGGTGGCAGGTTGATTATATTGAACCTCTTCCATCATGGAAAGGGCAGAGGTTTGTCCTCACTGGAATAGACACTTACTCTGCATATGGGTTTGCCTATCATGCATGCAATGCTTCTCTCACAACTACCACCCGTGAAATCACAGAATGCTTTATCCACCGTCATGGTATTCCACACAGCATTGCCTCTGACCAAGGCTCTCACTTTATGGCTAAAGAAGTGTGGCAGTGGGTTCATGCTCATGGAATTCATTGGTCTTACTGTGTTCCCCATCATCCTGAAGCAGCTGGATTGATAGAATGGTGGAATGGCCTTCTGAAGTTACAATTACAATGCCACCTAGGTGACAATACTTTGCAGGGCTGGAGCAAAGTTCTCCAGAAAGCTGTGTATGCTCTGAATCATCATCCAATATATGGTACTCTTTCTCCCATAGCCAGGATTCACGGGTCTAGGAATCAAGGGCAGAAGTGGAAGTGGCACCACTCACCATCACCCCTAGTAACCCACTAGCAAAATTTTTGCTTCCTGTTCCTGCAACATTAAGTTCTGCTGGCCTAGAGGTCTTAGTTCCAGAGGAAGGAGCACTGCCACCAGGAGACACAACGATTCCATTAAGCTGGAAGTTAAGATTGCCACCTGGACACTTTGGGCTCCTGCTACCTTTAAGTCAACAGGCTAAGAAGGGAGTTATGGTGTTGACCGGGGTGATTGACCCAGACTGTCAAGATGAAATCAGTTCACTACTCCACAACAGAGGTAAGGAAGATTATGCATTTAATACAAGAGATCCATTAGGGTGTCTCTTAGTATTATTGTGCCCTGTGATTAAGGTCAATGGGAAACTACAACAGCCCAATCCAGGCAGGACTACAAATGACCCAGACCCTTCAGGAATGAATGTTTGGGTCACTCCACCAGGGAAAAAACCATGACCTGCTGAGGTGCTCGCTGAAGGTAAAGGGAATACAGAATGGGTAGTAGACAAAGGTAGTCATCAATACCGGCTATGACCACGTGACCAGCTGCAGAAACAAGGACTATAATTGTCATGAATATTTCCTCCTTCTTTTGTTAAAAACATGCTTGTACATGTATACACTTGTACTAAGAAAATATCTTCATTTTATTTCCTTTCTTTTCCTTTTATTATATGACATAAGATTTATTGACTTTACATCAGCATTTAAGTATTGTTAACTTCATGTAATAGTATTTGGGTTGGGGATTGGTGCGTTTCTGGTTGTATGAAAGATAGTTGTATCATGTTAGGTATAATTATCACCTTATTATTGTCTTTATTTGAAGATTATGTACGACCACAGGAGATGTGTATGGGTTCAACTTGACAAGGGGTGGATTTGTGGTGGTTAATACTGAGTGTCAACTCCATTGGATTGAGGGATACAAAATATTGATCCTGGGTATGTCTGTGAAGGTGTTGCCAAAGGAGATTAACATTTGAGTCAGTGGGCTGGGAAAGGCAGACCCACCCTTAATCTGGGTGGGCACCATCTAATCAGCTGCCAGTGCAGCTAGAATGGAAGCAGGCAGAAAAATGTGAAAGGAGAGACTGGCCTGGCCTCCCAGCCTACATCGTTCTCCTATGCTGGATGCTTCCTGCCTTCGAATATTGTACTCCAAGTTCTTCAGTTTTGGAGCTTGGGCTGACTCTCCTTGCTCCTCAGCCTGCAGATGCCCTATTGTGGGACCTTGTGATTATGTGAGTTAATACTTAATAAACTCCCTTTTGCATATATATCTATTCCATTAGTGCTGTCCCTCTAGAGAACCCTATCTGAAGAGGTTGGAGTTCATACATCAGGAACATGTATTAGCTCAAGTAATGGCCCCAGCAAATCCCCTGAGGTTTGTCTTGTCATCCTCCCTTCCATTTTATAGTTGGGCAAATTAAGGCTCAGAGAGGCAGAGGTATTTGCCTGAACTCACACAGAGAGTACTGCTTCCAGGCAGTCTGACCCCAGAACACATGATTTTAAGAGCTTAAACCTCACTGCTTATCAATAAACTTAAAGGACTGGGTATAATTGGTTTTCTTTTTCTTTTTTTGAGACAGAGTCTCTCTTTGTAGCCTAGGCTTGAGTGCATTGGCACGATCTTGACTGCCCACAACCTCTGCCTCCCAGGTTCAAGCGATTCTCCTACTTCAACCTCCAAGTAGCTGGAATTATAGGTACGGACCATCACATCTAGCTAGGTATAATTGGCTTTCTACAAATGCTCCTGTTCCTCTTTCCTACTCTATCCAACATATTTATTTTCCTATCAACATTATCAATAAGTTAGATAAAGGAGGTAGGTGTATTAGAAAGAGAAATAGTGAATCTTTTGAATGGCAGAATCAAACACCCACAGATTCAGGGCAGGCTGGAGTGAGGAACTGAATCTAACATGATGGGACACAGGACAGATGCCCTGCTTTTAGATACTGAAAACCACCACAGAGGTGATAGGAGGAGCATCAAGCACTTGCAAAAAAGGGATTTGGGCAAAATGTGAATTAATGCTGTACCTAGATCACAGTTACTGGATTACAGAAGGACCCAGTGATATGTGAGATGGCCATGACTTGGCCATCTGTGCTGTTCTCTGTTCTAGGAGGCCGTGAGGGCTCGATCCAAACTGGCAGGTAGTTCACAACCCAGTTTCTCAAATAAATGTCTGTACATGTACAAACACTTTTTTTAAAAACCAGAGAAATCAACGTGAATATATCATCTAATCTGTGTTCTGAAGTTAAATTCCTGTCTGACTCACTGGCAGATGAGCTACTGTACATGAAAAAGGCAACAGCATGCCTTGGCCTCCCAAAGTGCTAGGATTACAGGCATGAGCCGGGCATGGTGGTGCACACCTGTAATCCCAGCTACTCAGGAGGCTGAGGCAGGGGAATCACTTGAACCTGGGAGGCGGAGGTTGCAGTGAGCCAAGATCGTGCCATTGTACTCCAGTCTGGGTGACAGAGAAAGACTCCATCTCAAAAAAAAAAAAAAAAAAAATGGTGACAGCAGCAGCATCAACAACCATTTCTGGAAAACCTCCTATGCACTGCACACTTTACTGAAAATTTTGCATGCATTATTTAATTTAGTGCTCACAACAAGCGAATGCAATGGGTCCTTGTCTTGCTTGTCTCATAGATGAGGAAATGGGGTCCAGAGGGATTATATTATTTACCCAATACCACATGCTTAGTAAAAGGAAGTGGAATCTAAAAATGAATCAAATCCAGAAGGTGGTATATCAAGAATCACTGGCTGACTGAGGGCCTTGAATGACCCATAGATTGATTGGTCAATGGGTGCCTAGCCACCAGTGGCCAAGCTCTGGAGACTGCTTTACCAAGTGGTTCTGGCTGACTCTCGATGCATGGCGGCATACCCTATCACTGCCTGGAGATAGATTTTCTATCCCAAAGCATGACAGCATCTCCTAAGTGTTATTGTCACTGGCTTAGTGATAAAAACGATGATTTCTATGGTTTTCTCAGCACGTAGAAGATGAGATAGTGTCACATGTAATAAAGCTCAGAAAGGCCATAATATCTCGAGGTTCTGCCTCATCATTCTTCCAGTTCATCTAAACAAGTTCAGATCTGCTCCCATTTTGCATTTATCAAAACATGATGTGGAGGTGAAAATTCAGCTGCTGTAGTTTAGCAGGTTGTCCTGAATCTTGCCAGGAGAGCTTAAGGGAGCCAGAGAATCACAGCGTTCCAGGTCCTTCTCCTGAGTAGTTACAAACCCTGAAGTGCTTTTCTGACCAAACTGTAAAAATGTTCTCAGTTCCAAGGGGCTTGTATAATTTTTTCCAGCATAGGCCTCAAGTAGAACGAGCATTTACACCTCTGTTCTGGGGTCTCTGGGGATTCACTCTGCCTTTTGCTGTCTCCTCTTCCATGGTGCACTGGGAACGTTCCCACATTTGGTCACCAACTTGTTTTTTGACTTTTAGCAAAATTGTTCTTGAAAAGACCCAAGGTTGTTAAGTTACTTTAATACCTTTGTTTCCCCATTGCAAAATTAGGAGGTTCATTCCTTCAACAAAAATTTTTATGACTTCCTATGTGTTGGGTGCCTTAGGGCCAAGCACCAAAGATACGTTTGCGAGCAAATCTGGACATGCTCTCTTCCCTGAAAAGTTGGAGTGTCTCATGGACCAAAGGGTTGGGACTGAGTGACTGTTCAGGGCTTTCCAGGGTTTCCCATGCAGCAACTCATTGTCCCTCTCCACCGCATGAGGCAGGCATTATCATCTTCAGTAAAGAGATGAGAGGATGAGGCTCAGAGATGGTAAGTGACTTTCCCAACCTCCCACAGCAAGTCAGCACACACTGGTGAACTCACTTCTATTCTTTCTGCTTCCAAAGCCCATCATTTCTCCAGTGCTCTAATTTCCTACCTTAAGGACAAGGAAGCTAATGTTTACTGGATTATCACCTCCACTGTGTGGATGAAGGACCTCAGATTCAAAAGGGTCAGGGGCCCACTCAGTGTCACAACTGGTACAGGCGGGAGGCATAGGCACTCAGGCCTCCTCTATGTCTTGAACAGCCCGCTGCGGGCTTTAGCTCCCTTGGCTTTGGCTTCCTGGGTTGTAACAGGGGTCATCACTGACCACAGTAAGTTGCCCCCTTCAGTTTATGTATTGTTTTGTCTCCCTGTGTCTCAGTCATTCATCCCAGAAACCCCATCTGTTCTGATGTCATTAATTGCCTCTTGATATGGTATGGCTGTGTCCCTAACCAAATCTCATTTTGAGTTGTAGTTCTCATAATCCCCACATATCACGGGAGGGAGCCAGTCGGAGGTATTTGAATCATGGGGGCAGTTACCTCCATGCTGTTCTTGTGATAGTGAGTGAGTTCTGATGAGTTCTGATGGTTTCATGAGGGGCTTTTCCCCCACTTCGCTCAGCGCTTCTCTTTGCTGCTGCCATGTGAAGGACATGTTTGCTTCCCCTTCCACCATGATTGTGAGTTTCCTGAGACCTCTCCAGCTGTGCTGAACTGTGACTCAATTAAACCTCTTTCCTTTATAAATTACCCAGTCTCAAGTATGTCTTTATTAGCAGTGTGAGAATGGACTAATACACTTCTCCTCCTAGCCAGCACATAGTTAGTGCTCAGTAAACGTTGGTTAAACAAAAAAGTTAATACTAATGATCATTCTCCAGAAAGCAGAGCCCACCCCCTGTGGCAAATACTCTATTTCTTAGCCTGCAAAGTAAAACCATAAGCTGAAGCTAGTACCGGTTCCTCCTGAGCTAGCATGACCAGAAGAAAACTAACCAGCCTCCTACAGGACATTTGAGAGACACCACAATCAACGAAGCCTAGGACTTTCAGTTGTACACCAGGCTTTGTTTATGGGATAAACAGGGCCACTAACAATGCATTCCGGCCTGGATTAAGAGGAACTTCAGGGCCGGGCGCGGTGGCTCAAGCCTGTAATCCCAGCACTTTGGGAGGCTGAGATGGGTGGATCATGAGGTCAGGAGATCGAGACCACCCTGGCTAACATGGTGAAACCCCGTCTCTACCAAAAAATACAAAAAAACTATCCTGGCGAGGTGGCGGGTGCCTGTAGTCCCAGTTACTTGGGAGGCTGGGGCAGGAGAATGGCATAAACCTCAGAGGCGGAGCTTGCAATGAGCTGAGATCTGGCCACTGCCCTCCAGCCTGGGCCCACAGAGTGAGAATCTGTCTCACAAAAAAAAAAAAAGAAAAAGAAAAAAAAAAAAAAAGAACTTCAGGTCCCCTAGCAAGGGTGGATTTGTATTGACATGCAACACAGGGGAGCCCAGGTGGCCTTCTAGGACCCTGGATTGGTGCTTTGTTTGGGCATCCCCCAACCTTACACTAGCCCTGTAGATATCCAGATGACTGGGGCCTGGCTTCCATAGGACCTCACCTCTCAGGGGCTCAGCAAGAGCTGTGTGGGCTGAGTTGCTGAAGGCAGTGAGAGGAAGGAGGCCCAGGTACTACAGGGGCCTGGATGCTGAGGTTTGGCATGAAAGATTCTCCTTCTGCACCAGCACACATATGCAGGTTAATTATTTTTCTAAAGAACAACCTTCATCCTCTCTCATCCTCTGTCATTTTACCCATCTGTGTGAACTACCAAGTTGAAGGGAAAAATAATGCGAAGAGCACAGGAACAACGCCATCTCCAAAAGGAGTGGGCTGTGCTTTTAATGTACAGATGCTAAATAAAACCTCAGTTTTTCAGGACATAAGGGTTTCCTGAGCTTCACAGCTGTTAGCAGAGATGGCCAGGCATTTGTTTCATTTAATTGTGCAGTCCAGATTCTTACTGCCCACTGACAGCCCATTAAAGGGAGTTGCACCTGCATTTATTAGAAGAGACAGTAGGAAAATTCCAGATCTCAGTGCCTTCACAGACAGGTGGAGCGGCTGGACTCTTAACAAAAGGAACTGGAAACAGGCTAACAAAGAGAAGGGCTCACAGGCTAGTGAGGGAGGGCCAAGGGCATGGTGAAGGTTTTTACAAGCACCTGAATCCTGAAGGGAATGCGGAAGTAATAGGAATTGTACCTCATGTTCCCTTGGGTATTTCAATTATCACGGCAGCATTATAAGGCAGACACTGCAAGCACCATTTTTCGGATTGCAAACTGAGGTCCAAAGCACAGAGAATTTGTCTGCAAACTTCATAGCAGAGCCTGGACTCAAACATTGCTTCGTGTGATTCCAAGTTCGGTATTCTCATGTCCTCATGAAACCTTCACCAGACGTCTCCCAGGTGCCTGATCTGCATTAGGTACAGGTTGCATGAAGAGGTGAGACCCCATCTCTGACCTCAGGGGTTTCTGGTCTAGAGAAGAATGACTTAAACACCCACACTGTGAGGTTGGGGCTGGGAGCTTGGAGCTGGGGGCTGGGATTTGAAAGATGCCTGGATGTCTGCCAGGGAACTATGGCAAGGGCGCTTGAGGTTTTAGACAAAATCCATGAGCAAGGTCACAGAACATGGAGCTGGACTTGAGGTGGGGTGAGGAGGAGGAGCATGCATTTGGGATGGGTAGAGAATAATAAGAGCTAACCTTTACTCAGAGCTTGTTATTTTCCAGGCACTGCTCTAACTGCTTTTCCCATGGTGGCTCCTTGAATCCTCACAAAACTCTCAAATAGTGACTGTTATTCCGTCATCTTCATTCATACAGGGTCTTGTTCTGTTACTCAGGCTGGAGTGCAGTGGTGTAATCATAGCTCACTGAAGCCTGATTATAGCTCACTGCAGCCTTGACCTCCTGGGCTCAAGCAAACCTCCTGCCTCAGCCTCCTGAGCTGGAATTACAGGTACCCACCACTAGACCTAGCTAATCTAAAAATTTTTTTTTTTTTGTAGAGATGGCGTCTCACCATGTTGCCCAGGCTGGTCTCCAACTCCTGGCCTCAAGTGATCCTCCTGCCTTGGCCTCTTATAACGTTAGGATTACAGGCATGAGCCACTCTGTCTAGCCTCATTCCCTCAGCTTACTGCTGGTGGAGCTAGAGGCACACAGAGATAAGATGACTTGCTAGATTAGGTCTCTCTGCTGGTAAGAGAGGGAGCCAAGATTCACACCTGGGTGGTCTGGCTTCTGAGTCTCCCCAGCCCTGTGCAGAGGAGGAAGTATATCCAGGAAGGGCAGCATCCACCAAGCATGAGAGCTGGCCAAGACACGGCACAGGGGCTTTGCTCATTCTGCCCTCAATGAACATTTTCCGGTCTAATCTGCCAGGGGTTGTGAAAGGGAAAAACAAAGGAAAACAAGTTAAACTCCAGCAGAGAAGAAAGTACTTTCAAGAACAATGATGACACAAGAAAGAATCTGAATAGCAGCTTGAGGGACATAGAAGAGGTGCCCACACCATCAGCCCCTTGTTTCATGTTCATTGCTTTATTTATCCCGATCCATTCCCAGGCTCTTTTTACAAACTCCCTGTTTTTCCAGAGAAATTCTATGCCTGTCTGATGCCTGATGCAGTGCATTACACCAAGAACATTTTTTAACAGATGAAGGCCTCTCTGAGCACCCCCTTTGCACACTGAGGGGAAACCTACTTACCCAAGACTTCTGCACTAACCCATGTTGCCCTGCTTGGGACCACAAGAATCAGCAAGGTCCCTTCCACTTGGCACTCTGTCAGATGCTCAAAGAATGTGGTCCTCTCTATATAGGCTAACTATATAAGCTAATAAATAGAGCTTCCTCCTCTGTGACATTGGTTGAACCTGTCTGTGGAGTCACACCCATTCGACTAGGTTTCTTTCTCTTGGCCACTCCATCCAGTCCCTTCTGCAGGTGCATTTGCCTCTGCTCAGCCACTGCATGGTAGATTTCTACAAGATGAGGTCTGATGCCTCCTAGATATTTACTCTATTCTTTCTGCCTGGGAGATTTTATCCATGTCCATGGCTTTAATGACCACCTTTAAATATGTACCATCCAAATTTACATGTCTAGTCTGAGCCTTTCCCCCTTTGCTCCAGACATATATTCACCTGTATCCTTTAAAGCATTTTTTCCCCTCTGGAAAATTTTAAGCACATATCAAAATAGAACAATTTAATGAACCACTAATAATTAGAATCTAGTTTCAGCTACTCTTGACTTTGTGCCATTTTGTTTCTTTCATCTCCCTGCTCCTCCTCATCCTCTGCTTGGCTGGTGTAATTTGAAGATGATGCAAATCATCACATCATTTTGTCTGTAAATACTTCAGAATCTACTAGCCTTCTAAATATTTTCCTTTGGTTTACTCAAAAGTATCTGAAGATCAACTCTTTCAAAATCAAATGTGAGGGTTTCCTCTTTAGAATTGGTCCTCTGCCAGTGTTCTCCAACTCAATGAACATCACCACCCTACATCCTGAGAATTATCCTTGATACATTCCTCTTCTCCTTACCCACTGTATATCACCAGCTTCCCTTATCTTGAGCTCTCCCTCTCTATCACCATACTCCAAACCATTGTTTCTCACCTGGACCATTTGTGATAGTCTTCTGGCCATCTGCCTGTCTCCACTGTGGTCCTACTCCATTTATTCCCCTCCGCATTACAGATAAGTGATGTTTTCTTTTTTCATTCAGCAAATATCTACTGAATACTTACTGTGTCCTAGGTATTATAAACAATATGCTGGCCACGTATTGGTGAACAGGTACATTTCTTCTTTATGAAACACACACGAGCCGGGCGCGGTGGCTCACGCCTGTAATCCCAGCACTTTGGGAGGCCGAGGCGGGCGGATCACGAGGTCAGGAGATCGAGACCATCCTGCCTAAACACGGTGAAACCCCATCTCTACTAAAAATACAAAAAAAATTAGCCGGGCGTGGTGGCGGGCGCCTGTAGTCCCAGCTACTCGGGAGGCTGAGGCAGGAAAATGGCGTGAACCCAGGAGGCGGAGCTTGCAGTGAGCCGAGATCAGGCCTCTCCACTCCAGCCTGGCCGACAGACCAAGACTCCGTCTCAAAAAAAAAAAAAAAGAAAAGAAACACACACGCGCACACACACACGCGCGTGCGCACACACACACACATGACAATTATATGTGTAATTTGAAGTGCTGTGAAGGAAATAAAGGTGGGGCTAGATAGTGAAGGGATGCTGTCTTATATAGAGGGGTCTAGAAAGGCCAATTGTGCAAGAACTGATTAATATAAAGGCATTAATCACACCCAAGTCTAGGGATAGATTATTTCAGCCAGAGAAAACAGTAAGTACAGGGGCCCTGATATGTCTCATCTAGCAACTTAGTTTTTTTCTTGTGAGGGGGAGTTCCTAAACTTTTTAAAAGATTTTACTTCTTTTTAGAACAGTTTTAGGCTCAGCAAAATTGAGAGGAAGGCACAGAGATTTCCTACATATCAGAGACTTGTGTCTCTGGCTCTGACCTTGACCCCATTGCCCACTGTGTTCCAGGCATACGGGCCTGTCTCCAGGCCTTTGGGTATCCTTGCTGCCGCAGAGGCTTTGCACAGAATCCTTCCCTCTGTTTGGCATGTTCCTTTTCCTGCTCCTGCTTCACCTTGTCCTAGTTCAGGCTTAGAGTCCTTGATTCCGCCTGTTGTAATTGATTCAGGCTGCTGTAGAAAAACACCATAGACCGAGTGGCTTTTAAAAAAACATACGTTTATTTCTAACAGTTCTGGAGGCTGGGAAAGATCAGGCTACCAGCATGGTCAATTCTGGTGAAGGCCCTTTTCTGGGTTGCAGACTGCTGACTTCTCATTGTATCCTCACATGGCAGAAAGAGAGTGAGAGGTCCAATACCATTCATGAGGGCTCCATCCTCATGATCTAATTACCTCCCAAAGCTCTTATCTTCTAAGGAGGTGAAGCTTTCCACATAGGAACCTTGGGGGGAACACATTCAGACCATAACACCTCCTTAATAATTATTCCTTGATAAAGTCCCAGGCCCCCTTCTGCTCTCTCACCCCTCCAATCCTGGTTAAACTTGCCTTGCTATAGCCACCATGGGCTTCTTTTGGCTGTTCAAATGCACTAGCCGACTTACCACTGTCAGCCTCTGTATTGGGTTTCCCCTGCCTGCAATGCTTCTTCTCTTGACCTCATAGCTGGCATTGCTCAGACCTCAGTTGAACTGCCTCAGGGCAGCCATCCAAAGCCACCTAGCCTAAAGTGGCCATACAATCTCTCCTTCTCATATCCCCCTCTTCTAGTTCTCTGCTAATATTTTTCTTGATTGACTGATTTGATTGATGTCTCCCACTCCACCCCAAATGTAAGCTCCAAGACAGAAGAATATTATCTGTCTTCTTCATTCTGCACCTCCAGGGCCTGAAGTGCATGGTAGGTGCCTAACGACTGTTAAGTGAATGAAGGCATTATATATTTGTGAGCGGGGAAGTGCAAGATGAAAGTGGTGCTTAAGGAGGACTACAGATCAATAACATTCAGGGGGATCAAGGAGAGCTTAGATGTAGAAACCACAGAGAAAGGAAACTGAAGGAGAATACATTTCATTGTGTTTCTCTCAATTACATCCCTCCACCACTTGAATCAGTACCTGTGAGGGTGAGGCCCCCACATCTGCATATTTTACAAGCTCCTCAGGAGATTCTGATCCTCAGCAGGGCTGAGAACAATGAGAGTAGATGAGATATAACTGTGCTAGTACTTATAAGAAAAAAGTAAAGAAAAATCCAACTTGGTAAAATTAATTTTATAGTATATTTTATTTAACCCAACATAATCGAAAATATTATTTCAGCATGCCATAAATATAAAAATTATCAGTGAGATAGTTTGTATATTTTTTCATTAATAATCCTTCACAATCAGTGTGTAGCTCATGCTTATAGCACATTGCCATTCAGACTGGCCATAACCTAAGAGTTCAGTAATCACGAGGGGTCAGGATCCTGTACTAGATGGTACAGAACCACAGGTCCCTCTGGCTCTGGTGTCTGGCAGCTGATTTGAGCACAGTGAGGAGACTCCTGTAATTCCCAAAGCAGCCTGGCATGTACTGGGGATCACATTTCCTCCTTGTTCTTACTAACCTCTCTGTTCTCTCAAGATCTGCTTTGTCTTGACTCCGGATTACTTTCTCTTTGCTGTCTGTTGGTAACTGAGAATCCCCAGTCTAGATCAAGGATGTCTTGCTAACCTGTTTCTTTTCTTGAGTGAATATGTTGCAGGATCTGATTTTTAACCAGTGGATGTCACTGTTTACTCAAAGAGGGTCCTTGAACAGTCTAATCCAGGGATGAATGTAGAAACAGTAGTCATTGTCTCTTCTTCCCTTCTATTAGTGTTTCCCTTCTAATTTGAAGCCGTGTTAGGTTTTTAGGAAGGGAAATGTAAGTGGTCAGTGCTGGTTCACTTGTGCTGTCTAGAGTATTCATTGGTCTTAGAGATTTGAAAGCTCATTTAATGAAAGGTGCAGTCCATAATTACAAGGCAAATAGTAACAAAGTAGGCTGGGTGCGGTGGCTCATGCCTGTAATCCTGGCACTTTGGGAGATCAAGGAGGACCGCTTAAGCCCAGGAGTTTGAGACCAGCCTGGCCAATATAGTGAGACCTCATCTCTGCGAAAAAAATCAAAGAATAAGCTGGGTGTGCTTGCATGTGCCTATAGTCCCAGCTACTCAGCAGGCTGAAGCAGGAGGATTGTTTGAGCCCATGATATCGAGGCTGCAGTGGGCTGTGATTGTGCCACTGCATTCCAGCCTGGGTGACAGAGTAAGAGTCTGTCACAAAATAAATATATAAATAAAAAAGCTGGCCTGGAGTGGTGGCTCGTGCCCAGCATTTGGGTGGCCTAGACGGACAGATTGCTTGAGTTCAGGAGTTCGAGTCAAACCTGGGGAACAAGGTGAAATCCCATCTCTACTAAAAATACAAAATAATTAGCTGGGCATGGTGGTGTGTGCCTGTGGTCCCAGCTAATGGGGGACTGAGGTGGGAGAATCACTTGTACCTGGGAGGCAGTGGTTGCAGTGAGCCGGGATCATACCACTGCACTCCAGCCTGGACAACAGAGTGAGACACTGTCTCAAAAAACAAAACAAAACAAAACAAAATCCTAAGTTAATTACAGTAAAAAAAATCCATGAACCGCTCTTTTAAAAAGAGGAGTTCTATCACTTCTCAGCCTTTTGGCTAAGATCAAGTGTAAAAAGAGGAGTTCTATTTTTCTGCAAAGCAGAGGTCACAACCAGCCTGTAGCCAAGTCTGCTGCTGGGTGACCAGCACAATGTTTGAAAAACAATTGTGCTAACATTTACACGGAGGGCGATGCAAACATTTGATTTCTGTCTTTGCCTCAAATATGAAATCTGGCCCTGTTAGACTCATACCCTACAAGGCCACAGCTGAGATGATGCTCAGTTGCTTCTTGTAACTTGTCATGTCTTCTTTTTCCACAGGCCTCACCTCTCCCAACTACTCCCCAAACCAGGTCACTTCATCTACTCAGGTTGGCAGCCCAATCTCTGTTGGCATTTGCAGTTTTGATTGCTGTTAAAACCTGTTTCTTGGAGTAGAAACAAATGTGGAAGCATTAATTGTTTTAGTAGGCATCTGAAGGGCGGGATGATTTGGAAGCAAAGACAATAGAAGATTGGTTTTATAAGATCTTTTTCTAGCTTTAGGTTTGGGGTTGAAGAATTCTTGGCTCAGGTTAGGACTAGCCAGCCTGTTGCTTGAAACTACCTTCAGAATTACAGATGTCTGTCGTTGTCATGGGCTCTCCAAGGTAGTCCAGGGTATGGGAGATGGAAGGAAAATGGGTTAGCCAAGGTAGGACCTTTGATGCCCCTCACCTTTGGGAGTTGGGTGAGGATTGACTCCTTGGCCTCCCCTGACCTTCACTCCCATAAGTAGCAAGCCAGGATCCTTTTTTACCTTTGTCTAAGGTGATAAGTCTCAAACTTAAGTGAGCCTCAGAGTCACTTGGAGGGCTTGTTAGCTACAAGCTGGACCCAACTTGCAGAACTTGATTCAAGAGGTCCAGTGTAGGGCTTGAAAATTCACATTTCTGACACAGTCTCAAGATATGCTGCTTCTGCTGATCCTGCAACCACACTTTGAAAACACTGGTTTCAAAACACTGGCTTTTGAGGTCAAAGTGAGATTGTTTCAAAGGCAAAAGATATGTGTGTGTCTGTGTGTGTGTGTGTGTGTGTGTGTGTGTAAGAGAAAGAGAGAGAGAGAGAGGGAAAGAGAGAGAGACAGAGAGACAGAGGATATATTGAAAACAAGCTCTTGATTTCTGTTCCAGGATACGTGTGATACAAGAGTTAGTACATTCCCAGAGACTGAAGAATGAATTCAGGCACAAGCAACACTTCTGAGAAGGTCTTGGCTTTTTCTTATCAATGTGTTTGATACACTTCTCAAGAAAAAAGACACTACCTGGCTTTTTCTTATCAATGTGTTTGATACCCTTCTCAAGAAAAAAGACATTACCATTGGGCAGCCTCTACTTCTAGGGCTGATTACCTGACAGCAAATGAAGTGACCTTTTTCTTAAAAGGACAGCAAACAACAACCACTGGCTGGTCTTCTACTGCTTCTGCCACTGCCTCTGTCAGTGCAATGCAGAGGGAGGGGGCAAGGCTCTGGAGCAGGATGAGTTGACATTTACTGAGTGCTTCCTGTCTGCCAGGAGCTGTGCTATATGCTTACTTGCAACATGTCATGCAAATCTTCAAACTATTCCAGGAGATATGCACTCTATATAATCACATTTTATAGTTGAATAAGCTGCTTCAGAGCTGTTCAGTAACATCTCTAAAGCCACACAGCTGGTGGGCGATGCCCAGGGTTTGATCCGGGACCATTTGACTCTATAGCCGGAGCTCCCTACCATGGCTTCTCAAGCTAGAACAGGCTTGAAGTGTAGGAGTGTGTCTAAGAAGCTGTGGGAAAGGATAACTTATTTTCTCCTTTATGTCTTTAACTTTCTCTCCAGCAACATGGGAACAAGAATACTACTTCCTACATTATTGTACAAATTAAATAGGGCACAGTCTGTATATCATCAATGTATCTTTGTGTCGACAAGTATTAATATACTTCCTTCTTTCCATCCTTGTGTCTCTTGAGTGAATTGCCCTATGCCTCAAAGCATGCACTCATTGCGCATTCTTGTGTACCTACTGTGTGCACTGTGAACCAGCAGACATGGTCCCTGCAGAATGTTGGCAAGAAGGAGCCACAGATTGACAAGCCGGTGGTCAACCGCTCATCTCCAAACGCAGATCTTCCAGGCTCCTCACATTCAACTTGCCTCCCCACCTGTTACTCTGCATAGATGCTGGTGTTCCCTGTTTTGACTGGCAGTGCCACCTACCATTCTATGAGCCAATAGCCTGCCTGCAACCCCTCACCATCATACATATCCTTCAGATATCAAACTCCTTATTTGAGCAGGACTTAAGTTTTATGGAAAATTCTACCTGGACAATCTCTGCCTCCTATGGGATGGTCTCTTTTTCTGCCAGTCTTGATCCTTCCAGTGCAATTTCCATGTGGCTCTGAGAATGAGTGTTTGGTTCTGAATGCACCTTTGCACCCATTGTCACCTGTGCCAGGCTCTGCAGCAGTTCCTTCCTGCCCTCAGGCCCATGCCCAACCTCCAAAACTCCCAGCCTCCCAGACACACATCCTCAGTGGTGCCCAGCCAGCTGCCCTCTCTGGCCTAGCTCTCCAGTGACCTTTTCTCATTTCCTAGCAACCTCAACCCCTTGGAACCTGTCTGCTCACTTTACTGGCTTGTGCCTCCATGAATTTTCTGAGGACACTGTCTTTGTCAGGAATGCCCCGCCCAGGCCTGCCCTTGGCTTGCTCCTACTCATTCTTTCCTACCAGCTCAGGAGCCTGCCTTGGTAAAAGGCCTTTGGGCTTCCCAGTTTGGGTCAAGTTCTTTTGTGCTCCACACATGTCTTTATTTCTACATTCAAGTTGAGACTAATCAGCCATGGCCTGGGCCCCCAAGAGCTGGGCACATGGAGATGGGCAGGGGAGCAGGCTGGTGGAGGTCTCCTGGGGTGTGGGGAGGTTTGGAGCATTTACAGCGTGCTCGGCTCAGCAGGAGGGACTCTGGGGTGGCCTTTGGTGCTTCAGGGCTCAGAGGCTTGAAAAGCTGCAGGAGAGGTCAGCATCTTTATTTCAAGACCTTTCTCTCTGATATTTCTACCCTGAAATGCCGCTTCTACTGCACCACATGGAGACTCTTGTCCAAGGGGGCTTGACCTACTCAGAGTCCTGGTGATCCATCAGAGGGAGGTGAGCTGATACTGCCTTCCAGCTGGGGGCCCCTGGACAGTAGCAAACATCAGCTGCAGACCTGCGCCTGCCAGGCCTACTTCACCCTGCCTGCTTGCTGGCCTTTCCCTTCTCCCAGCTCCCGCTCGTGCACAAAGACAAACCATTAATTAAACCAGGACCTTTGTTGCCTGAGCCCCTCCCTCCAGCTCCTTTCCCAGCAGGCACCTGAGCTGTCCCTTGTGGCTCAGTGGGGATGCTGGTGACAGCACTGGGAAGGATTGGAGTTGGGGGTGGGGTATGATGGAAACCTCAGCAGTGGCTCCTGATTCCTCTTCTATATCATGGCTTCAGGGGCTCTGAGACAGACTGGAGGGCTTTCTTATTTTTAGAGATCTGGGAAATGTTGGTATATTTGTTTCACAAGGGTTTCAGGCCCCACAGTCAGGTAAAAATGGCCCCAGAACTCTTTGTAGGGAGCCAGGGAGGGTTGGGAGAAAGCACTCTTTCTTGAAAGGGTGTGTGTGTGTGTGTGTGTGTGTGTGTGTGTGTGTGTATATATATATATATATTTTTTTTTTTTGGAAAGCAGCTCGCTGCTGTTTTGTATCCTGTTAACAGAACCAAAGACGATACCCATTGTAGACTGAATCAGCTCACAGCCACAGTTTTCCATCTGTCACTTTATTTGATTCTTTACCAATCCTGTGAGATAGATGTGTAAAGACAGGCAACAGGCTCCCTCCTTTACAGATGAGGAAACTGAGGCACAAGGAGTCATATTCGCCGAGTGTTTGCAATTTGCTAAACATTTGCATGTAAATATTCACATTTGATTCTTACAAACCAGACTCCAAGGGGAATAAGGGATATGTTAATAACATCTTCAAAAACTATTATTGCATTTTTGTATATGCTTGGCACCATTTATGATAATTAAATATAATTTCATTAGGCAATAATCTTATTGGAGATGTTATTATCCTCAACTTGTCCAGCACTTACTTAGACTCTGATAAATAAAATAACTACCTCTGTGACACACGGGGTCCATGTCAGAATTGGGACAAGAACTCAGACTACCAGGTCTTCAGTGTAAAAGTCTCTCTACTACCGGTCCACAGCCATCTGCTTGAGCTCCCTTCTAGAATTCTTTCTAGTCATTCTTCAGTCTTTGAACATGAGCAGGCTTTCATTTATTGCAGGAAGAGGATGATTTGCCTCCCAGTCCCCAACTCCATGCTGCTAGAAGACTGGGGAGGAAGGTTGATGGTGCCTGGGACAGAAAGGCTACACGCCCACTCCTGTGTGAGAAGGAGGTAAAATCTGGACAACACTCCCAAATGTAGGAGGGTCATGTCTCCACTGAGCAACTCACTCTGCCCTGGGAAATACTTTAGTTTTTTTCCCAGACCTTTTCTGGCTCGCAGATTTGTTTGCTGGGAATTAATAATTTGTTAAGCACCAAAGCCATTGCAACTTTATTTTTAACTCAAATTTCCTGCTGAGACAAGTAATATTATCCTAAACTTATAAATTAAGACTTTTGAGATGCAGATAAGTTAAATAATTTGCTTCAGTTCATACAGCATGTTAAATCTGTATGTTGCATAGCAGGGATTTGAATCTCAGCTTTGTTGACTTTCAAGTCCCCCAAATAATCTACTTTGTTATGTCACTGAGAAGCTGAAAAGCTTGCAGGCTATACTATAGAGTGCCTTGGAGCAAATTAGGAAAAAGTGTCACCCTTGGGCACACAAAATTAGAAAAAAGATTCCCATTCTAGGCACATCCCTAGGACATGTGGGTCGGGGAGCCAAGGCAGAGGCATCTCTTCCAGGCCTAAAGCACAGCATGAACCGGAAGGATGGGCTAGGTTTCCGTCTCACTGGCTACCTCAGCAGGTGCCACTGTGTACTGTACATCCTGTGAACTGGAGAAAATGGTTCCTTCTGGAGCCTTAGCCTGTGGTGGTCAGAGATAGAAGGATCGTGCTTGTCCTCACACAGAGGTGTCCAGGCATCCTGGTATATCATCAAACTGCCTGGGTTTGAATTCTGGCTTTACAGCTCTTCCACGTCCTGCTAACCAGGAGAAACCATTTAACCCTCTGTGTCTCAGTCTCCCTCCCAGGTTTGTTGTGAGGACTAAATAAGATATCCCTTATCATGTGCATGCTCGGTGCAGGCCACACCAGCTCTCAGTGTTTGCTGTCAGGGTAGGAAGCATTGTCTGGGGGCTCCTTTCAAATCAGTTACCAATGCTTTGTCAATGAGCCTGCTTTCCAGCCTTTCTTTTCATCAGCTGCTTTGGCGTGGTAATCAGAGGCGCATGAGGATCTAATTAGAGACGGATAAACACATCAGGGAAAGAACAAGACACTCATTATTGGTGAGTGCACTCAAGGTAAAGTTATGATGAAGCTCAGCTCTCCTCTGTAGGTAAAAAGCACAGATGGAAATGTCTGAGAAGTGCGTTCTTCTGCCTCATATCTCCATAGGGAGCTTCTGTTCATCCTTCCAAACCCCAGCTTAGATGACTCATTGTTTATAAAGTGTTCCATAATCCCTGATCTTTTTGATACACTAAATCTTCAGTTCCACTTTAGGACATTTTTACATAGACATCTAATATTTACTGATTTACTTGCTAATTAATTCAATTGTTTAAGCAACTAGTACTTAATGAGTATAATGAGCATAAACTACTGCTATTATGAGTACTACTACACAGTACTACTATGAGTACCTAATGAGTACCTACTATGTGCAAGGTACGGGGGATGTTCATAGGTGAAGAACTTTGGATCCTCTTTTTTCTTGTCATTTTGGCCCCTGCCTATCTTAGGTAGAATGCACATTCTGTTCCCGAACCTAATCCAAATCCTGGAACTCACTCATCACTGCCCAGCATCCCTCCCCTCCCTCCTGGAGTAACTTCAACAGCATGGCTGAGGATACCAGAGGAGTCGTGAAATGAGAGTGACCATCTTACTGGTCCAATTCACATGCAGGAAGCAGCAGAGGTTGCGAGGTGAAGACTGAGGGAAAGCGGGCACATGAGCCATGCTGGGAAGGCTAGCAGTCCATGGCAGGGGCTCGGACCTGAGGGTCGGCGGACCAGGGCTGTGAGTAGGGCATACAGCAGTTGATTCTGCCATCCCACTCCCCAAGTGTTAGCGCTTCCCCTGACTGGGAAGGCTTTAGTGCAACTGCTCTTATGGCTCTGCATGTAGGTGTCTGTGCAACGAGGAAGAGAAGCAGGAAGGGAAAAACCCCACAAAAACAGAAACAGCTGGTGAAGGAGGCTAGCTCAGCAACAAGGGCATTGCTGAAGCAACCAATAGCCTTGACCTATAAGGAACATGAAACCATCTTGACAGCGACCATTTTGTGCTGCAAAATATAGAGAGACACTGGAGAGAAGGCAGCTCCAGGAGGGGCCTGGGGCTAAATGGGTGGAGAATTTCTGCATATCATCAGGATTTTTATTAGTAATTACCTTGCAAGGGAGAGTACCAAGGACAGAGGCAGACCGAGAAAGGCCATTTGGGAAAGTCCATGAAGACAGCAGTCTGATGTGGTAATAACTAGCTCGAGATGAAATCTCATTTCTTTCTGCAGACAAATCTCCACAGAACAGAGTCCCAGCTTTGCTCTCATTCACAAAATAAAACACGTGGTTTGAATTCCAGCTCTGTTCTCACTAGAGGTGGGATCCTGAGCAAGTTATTTAACCTCTCTGGAGCTATTGTTTTTACCTCTGCAAAATGAGATTCTTAAAAGCTGTAGGGGATTAGAGGCAATATATATAAAATACCTCGCACAGTGCCTAGCAGGGAGTAGTCATGACTCAATAAAATGTAGCCATTATAATTTGTGGGAGAGAGTAATGGTGGTGTTAGTATGAGTGTACACTAGCTGTTGGAACAAAGAAATCCCAGTCTCGGTTGCATAAAACAGGAAAAATCTGCTTCTTGCACATGTAACAACCCAATGCAAGACTGAAGGTCAGAGAGTGTTTTCTTCCATGTGTTGACTCAGGGACCCAAGCTCTTTCCCTCTTGTTGCTCTACCATCAGATCCCATAGCCGCAACTGGTCACATGGCTTCTTTGAGAAGGGGTGGGAAGCTCCGGCAATGGCTGGGAACTCCCTCCCAGTAAATACTGCATACTGTTGAAGAAGGTGCACATATTTTGGGTGGGTAGTTAGCTGGCCCTGCACCAGTAGTAGCAGAAGAGTGACAGTTTGGGATGAAGCAGATGTCTTAGGACAGAGCCAGGCTCAAAACTGTAATTGATCGGCAAATCCCCCACCCATTCTGAGTAACTGGCCTGGCTAGGATTAGCTCTGTCCTAAGGCATCTGCTTCATCCCAAACTGTCACTCCTCTGCAGAGTGACAACATTGGCATTATTCAGGAGCTTGTTTAACATGCAAAATCTCAAGTCCCACCTCAGACCACCTGAGTCAGAATCTGCATTTAGGATCCCCTGTAGAGATTCTGATTTAGGAGGGCTGGTGTGGAATTCTGCCTCCTTTCTAACAACCTCTCAGGTGACACCGATGTTGCTGGTGCATGGGTACACTTGAGCGGCAAGCACGAAAAGGACCTGATTACAGAAACTCAACTTCTCCTTGGACAAAATGAGATTTTCCGGTGGTTATGTGGAGGTGAGAGGTGGGCCTCTCACTCTCCCCTCCTTGTGCTTGTAGTCATCTACTATGCTAGGGTGGGTGGCATTTCTGCAAAAAGAGGGTTAAGTAGTATCCCCAGTTCTTGTTTTGCCTAAGAGAGGTGGAAATCCTGAGACCACCCACAGAAACCCTGCAGCTATGTATTTACTGCTATCTGGTGGCAGAGCAGAGAGTCACTTGCTCTTTTCAGATGTATAGTTAGAATCCGTCTCTGATAGACATGGATCTCTGTCTAGCTGAGATTTACTTGCAGTTGTCTTCAGTGAGAAGTGTTAGTTAATGAAGCCTGTGCTACAGTCGCACAGGTAATCACCCTCTTCCCTCTTCTCACTCTTCCTTACCCCCACAACAGTTCATTCTTTTGGAAAAATTCATTAACCTTCAGTAGCACTATTCACCAGTGACAACTCTAAGAAAAAGCAGGCTCATGTTTCTTCTTACAGACTATTCTCTTAGTTCTCTGAGAATTGCACACATTTTAGAAGAAAAAAATAGCCTTGACTTGAGATCAGTGCTTCTCATGTAAATGCTGCCTAAAAGTCATTCTGGCCTGTATTACAAGCTGATGGCCAAGGTTTCCACCCTGAAGCTGCAGGGTGAAGGGTAGAGAGAAACATAATTTACACCCCTCACACACTGTTGCACCATGCACTCTACTTTGAACATGTAGCTCTCTAATCTTTTTAATTACCCTGCAGTTAAGGGAAGGGAACTGATACTTATTTTACTACATACTCTGCTTTATGCTAGGCACATTGACCATCTAATCTGTTTGCAGTTCTAAAGATTGGACGTGTGTGTGTGTGTGTGTGGGTGAGTGTGTGTGATCATTGATTTTATAGATGAAGAAAGTTAGGGTTGAGGATTGACTAAGTAAACTACAGATCCAGGGTTTAAACCCAACTCTGCCCGCACCGAAACTCACACTCTTTTGACTTCATTACAATACCACTGTAAATAAAGAACAAGCAAAGACTTTTAAGGGTGGGCTGCTCTTCCGTAGTTCCCAGATCCATGGGACTGCTCAGTTTAGGGGTCTAGGAGCAGTCTAGTATGGCAGCTAAAAATGTGGACTCTGAGTCAATCCAACTGTGTTTATAATAATTCCTGCCTCAATTGGGAGTTATAATCAAATCCTTTAACCTCTCAGAGCCTCAGTTTCCTCAGCTGTAAAATGGGAATAGCAATAATGTTGCTCTCATAGGAATAATGTGAGGAATCATGGGACATCAGCTTAAACGTTTTAGTGTAGTGTCAGATACAAAATAAGAGCCCAGCAAATGCTAATAATTGTTAATAATGTTAGTATGATTAGAGTCAAGGTCCTTTCACTGAAAGGGACAGACATTACTCAATTCAGATCACATGACGAGGGCGGGGTTGCTGCAGAGCTGTGGGGAGCAGCCTGCATGGAAGGATGGACCTCGAGGCTCCTTTGCCCATCTCTCCCAGGTGCATGTCATCCTCACATCTGCATCTCTCAGATCTGATCTGGGTCACCCGTCTTTTGACCAGTGTCCTCTGTTTACTCCCCTTGCTCTGTGTCCACTAAGGCTGCCTAAGGCCTGAGTCTACGTACCATGTTATCCTCAGTACCTGCCATCAATTACTTACCGATTTCCAGGATGTAATTTAAAATTAATGAGAGCATCTGATTAGTCGAAGGCCAGCCGATACATTGACATCTTCAGTCTAGGGTTTGCTGGCTGCGTTGGATGAGGTTTACTCTCTGCTCTAGGGACTGGCTCCCTATGAAAGGGCTAAGCGTGAGGCGAGCAGTAAAGTATCTAGCACAGATATATGGATTATTTCTTTCAATGTGTTCTGGAATCTTCTATTTTCTTTTTTCCTGTCCTTCAACCTATTATTCACTGGAACAATTAATTGGCTTATTGAAAGATAAGAATTTGAGGTAGTATCTAAGGTGATGAAAACCATTTCCCCAGATCTGATGACTTGGTAAAAACAAGCAGAGAGGGTATTTGCATGTGTTTGGGCTTTACTAGAAGGACTGACCTGTGCTTTAAGGCTTAAGTGACTTCTTTGGAACACTAGACTCTGTACATTGTCTGGGCAGACCTCGTAGGTGATTCTTGGTTTCTGTCTGTCTCTTATGACTTTAGACATAATTGCTGATATTTTTCATTAAAGAAGAATTTTCTTGGAGAAAATTACTTTCTTATCATTTTGCCTTTTTCATGACCTGAAGGTCATTGGCACATTCTGAATGCTGAATTTTGTCTTTCAGTTTCAGGACCTAATTCCCTGATTGAGATTAGAGGGTAGAGCATTCGAGAATAAACTGTGGGAGGTTAGTTGATAGTTCTAAAATTCAGGAGTGACTGATTAAGGAGCTCCAGTTTTTTATCTTATAGGAAAGGAGCTAGCCATGTGGCTAATCCTAAATCTTAAACTAGGATTTTCTATTTCCTTCTATACCCGCTAGGCTATGTTGAAATGGCAGTAGCAATTTTGATCTTTAGAATTCTGCTACTAAAGGACATTTAAGTCTCTGAAGCCTCAGAAATTTTATTTAGTTATGCTTAGAGTCAGCATCATCATTAAGAACTTGGGCTTTGAAGTTGGAATTTTTGGGATTGCATTTTCACTCCACAGTTTACCAGCTCTGTGACTTTGGGGAAGTAGCCCATCTTCCCTGTATCTCATTTTTCTCATGTTTAACATGAGGATGATAATATGTCCATGGTAAGTGATAACATGTGCTCAGTTTAGTTTTGATCTGTACACTGACCCATGCCTGGCATGCAGTGAGTTCTCAGTAACCATTAGTTGCTCTTTATACTATTGTGAGCATCACTCAGCACAGCTCTGGGGAGTTTCCACTCCTATTGAAAAACTGTTTATTATAGTACACAATTTCACATCTGTGGCTTTGAATAGAGATGACACCATTCGCCCTGTCCCCTGCCACCATAAAAGGCATAAACCTGTTTCCAGCCACAGACAGACTTCACTGAGAACTGTGGCCTCTGAGAAACTTCCTTCAGACGTAAGGAAAATGTCTTCCTCTGCCTACTGCCAGGTGTGTTTGTTGCTTTGTGAAAATAAGAGGTGAGTTTTTTCTCCATGGGGCTTTGACTGTTTTAATTTTGAGCTCACCCATGTCAATCTTATTAATACACATATCTGATTTACTTTGTTCTTTTCTTTCTTTCTTTTTTTTAAATCTGTGTGTTTCCTGTTTATTTTTCATTAGCTGTCTTAGTCCGTGTTGCTATAAAGGAATAAGGAATAGCTGAGGCTGGGTAATATAAAAGAGAGGTTTATTTGGCTCACAGTTCTGCAGGCTGTGCAAGAAGCATGGTACAGGCATCTGATGAAGGCCTTGTGCTACTTCCACTCACAGGCAGAAGGTGAAGGGGAGCCAGCGTGTGCAGAGATTACATGGCAAGAGAGGAAGCAAGAGAGAGAATGAGGGATTGCCAAGCTCTTTTTAACAACCAGCTCACACAAGAACTTAACAGAGTGAGAACTCCTGAATCCCCTCCCAGACAGGGTCTTAGTCTATTCAGGAGTGATCCATCCCTATGACTCAGACATCTTTCACTAGGCCCACCTCCCAACACTGGAACACTAGGGATTAAATTTAACATGTGATTTAGAGGGGTCAAACTTCCAAACTACTGCATTAACCTTTAATAATAATTAGCTTACATTTATAGAATGTTTGCTACAAATTAGCCACTGAGGTAAGGATGCTTTAGGCTTTATCTCATTGAATTCTCTCCAGAGAACTGTGAGGAAGGTGTTAGTATTGTCCTTCTTTGAAAATGCAGAAAACTGAAGCTCAGAGAGATTAAGTATCTGGCTGATCTGGAAGTTGGTCACACTCAAATACTCATGTCTTAGCCCCTTTCCATACTCCCCATTAATAGTACACATGTGCCTTCTGTAAACCTTCCCAACCTTTTAGGAAAGAGGTGGCTTTATATATTTTTCACCAAAATAACAACACAGTCATTTGATTTTACTGCCACTTCTACTTTCCATTTTTCTGTTCCTCTACATTCCTGCTTCTCCTCCATGTTCATCCTTTCTCCTGCTCTTTGTTTCTTGGAGGAAGTCTACAATGACACATGACCAAAAGAGGCAGAGCCCCCACTGCCCTGAGTATGTGCCATCCCTCCCAGTTGTCATCTGACCTCCTGGCACCAGTTGCTGTGTCCACCACCTCTCACTTCACCAAATTTTGGTTGACCAAGGAAATTGTAGTAACATTATCACAGCACAGCTATTGGCAAAAATGTGGAAAGAGCCAAAAAGCAGAGAGAGAGATTTAAAACTGGAATTACAGTTTTCCAAGTTTGAGGGCCAGACTGACTGTCGTATAGACCAAAGTTTGACCCAGTGATTTTTCAGTTATTTGGCCTTAGTCAAAATTCTTTACCTGATTGATGTGAATGTCAGCAATGCCTGCCTGGAAGCCTTGAGGGGTACCAATGAGATGATCATCTGAAGAGGCTGTCACATCTCCACACATGCTATTCCCTCTGCACCCCTTAAATGCTAAGAGGCACTTTCTCTGGGAAGCAAACTCCATTAGCTTTGCGTTATAAAAACTCAGGGTATTAACTCAAAGGTGCTGGGTCAAGCACAGCACTGGATCACCAACTGCATACACTTGATCAAACTGCTTGCCTAGTAAGTTTTAGCTTCTTTGTCTATTATGCACCTAGAATAGAATATTGCACAACCTACTTACACAAGGCGTTTTAGAAAGCCCCCTTGACATGGTTAAAAAGTAATATTTCTCTTTGGTGATACCAAGAAATGTTTGCAAAAGTTTTTTCTGATATTCTTTATATCATTCCATCCCTCATCCTGTCTCAGATTCCCACCCTGTGTATGCGTGGAAGACAGGAGAGAGGGTGAGTGGAGGTTATTAACTATGAAGTAAGGCACAGGAATAGGGAGAAGAGCTCTCTTTTTTTTAAACACAATTCAATAATAAATCAAAACGTTGCTGTGCAGAAACCTTTCAGTTTGATGCAGTGCCACTTGTCTATTTTTGCTTCTGTTGCTTGTGTTTTGGTGTCACATTTGAGAAATCATTGCTAAGACCAATACAAAGGAAACCATCAAGAGTGAAAAGGCAACCTACAGGATGGAAGAGTGTATTTGCAAAATGACATATCTCATAAAGGGCTAATATCCCAAATATATAAGAAATGAACTCCTATGGCTTGATAGCAAAACCCCAAATAACCCAATTTAAAAAATGGCAAAGAAATGGAATAGATATTTATCCAAAGGAGATATACAAATGGCCAATGTGTGTATAAAGAGGTGCTTGACATCACCAACAATTAGGGAAATGCAAATCAAAATTACTATGGGGTACAACTTCACATCTGTTAGAATGATTATTATAAAAATATAAAAGATAACAATTGTTAGTGAGAACATGGATAAATTGGAACATTTGCATGCTGTTGGTGGGAACGTAAAATGCTGAAGCCACTATAGAAAATATCATGGACTTTCCTCAAAAAGTTAAAAATAAAACTACCGTATGATCCAGTAGTCCCACTCCTGGGTATACATCCAAAGGAAATGAAATCTGGATCTCGAAGAGGTATGAGAGCTTCCATGTTAATTGCAGCACTATTCACAACAGCCAAGACCTAGAAGTAACCTAAATGTTCATCGATGGTTGAATGGATAAAGAAAATGTGGTATATACACAAAAATAAATATTATCCAGCCTTTAAAAAAAGAAATTCTGCCATTTGCAACAACATGAATGAATTTGGAAGCCATAATATTATGTAAAACAAGCCAAATGCAAAAGGACAAACACTGCATGATTTCACTTATATGAGATATCTGAAAGTCAAACTCAGAAACTGAGTAGAATGATGGTGGCCAGGGAAAGGGGGAGGGGGATATGTGAAGCTGTTTAATGAGTACAAAATTTCACTTATGCAAGATGAATAAATTCTAGATATTTGCAGTAAAACATTGTGCCTACCGCTAAGAATACTCCATTGTGCGCTTAAAAATTTGATAAGAGGGTAGATCTTATGTTAAGTGTTCTTACCAAAATAAAAACAGAAAAAACCCTAAAATATTAGCCATTACTTTAAAACATTAAAAAATATCTCCTTGTCAAAATAGCAGTATGAAAGATGTTGCAACAAAGTCAGCATAATAACTATGTTTTGTCCATAGATCCGGTTTGTAGGGTTGTATGAAGACAGGAGAATAAGATGAGACCACCTGTGGTACAAAGTGTCACAACAAGTGCGAAGTGTTATTGTTGTAAGCCAGTGTGCCTGTGCTTGAAAAATACTGTCATTTGAAACCCACTACCATGCAATATCCTAACCTCTCTAAGTTGGCCAGTAAATTGATTCCATACAAGAGGGGTGACAGGATATGGAGAAAATTAATACGTGCCACGTGGAATAAGTCAACGACAGCTCCTGTGAGGAGGTGAGCCAGGTCTCCCAGGCAGTGATCGGCATGGACTAGCAGAGACAAGAGCGTGAAGAGCTCTTGGGGCCGGTGGTGGACCTGGCAAGCCCTGGGGAGGACCTGGGCATCTGATCGGTGTACTCTTCTGCTGCTGGCAGGAACACCTTTTGCTTTTTGTGAGAGAATATGAATGAGTTCTATTAGTTCAGCTACGTGGGAAGAGCTCTCATCCTGCAATCGATCTCCACTCTGTCAGCAGGCAACTGAGATGTTTGAAGCAGATGGGCAGCCAGCCCCTCTCTCTCTATCCGCCTCTGCCTTCATAGTCAAGAACCGAAAGACACCCCCTTCCATAAATCATCTGCCTGGCCACACCCACATGGAAAAATTGGAGCATTTTCTCTTTTCATTATTATTTTTTTAAGCCACGCACACTATCATGTTTTGTAAGCACCCTTAGATTTCAGGGAGTAAATCATTAATATCCAATTTGGGAAAGTCAGTGGTATGTAACAGCAGCATTGGCAAAGCAAATGGAAAGTGGAAGGCTATGAGCGGGGTATTAATTATCCTGCAGGTGTTTACAGGTTCCATCCAGCCGGCTGCCATGGCTGTGCTGGCTGTAATCAGGGAGATTCATGCCTATGGAGCACATCTTCGCATTCCCCGCTGAGCAGCCCCCTAACTTTGTGTTATTTTTACTGCAAATTCAGAAAAAAACCGAGTCTCTCTTGCTTATGCCACGTGAAGGGGATAGAGTCTTAGAGAGTCACATGTCTTCCCCACAGGCAGGTTTTGTTAGAATGACCATTCTGAACGTGTCTCAAGCACACACTTAAGGGAAAATGAGAACAAACATCACTAAGGAATTCCATCAAATGGATCTGGAATGACGGTCTACTCGGCTTACACGGGGATCACTAAATGTATTCTCAACGAATGAACAGTAACCTACATATGAAATGATGAGAATTAAAAAAAATCAACTTTGAGATAATTGGTATCCTCACACTCTTCCTTTTGGTTTCTTTTGACATCTTTTATCTTCCAATCTGGACCTGTTGATTCTCAGTGTTTCCCTAATCCTGCTTGGCTCCCTGGCAATTTTTATTCTCATTTCAAACATTTAACAGCTGCTATCATTATTAAAGATGCCTTGTGTGTAGCATTCTTTTGATGTTATTGTACTGAAGGACCTCTTCCACCACAGTAAGGGTGGGAGAGGCAAGGCCACAGGGGGTACTGGGGAAAGATCCTGCTACTCTGCCATGAGAAGTCTCGGGCTTAGGAAGTGGGAGTCATGAAGACCATCTCAGGGCTGGTGATAAGGCTGTGTCTTCTTGCTGGCCCTGGGCAGACCTAGTTTTATAGCTGTGTGAGTTGAGGTTGACCAGCTTTTTTTGTTTTTTTGCCAGAGACAGGCTGCTGTCCTGGGAGATGGACTTGAGGGTCTGGGACAGGGGTGGCCAGCTCCCATTTTTAAGGGAGCCTACTCTCCTTTCAGCCATACCTTCTTTAAGACTGCAAAGGCAAACTGCTATTCAGTGAATAGTTGGGCGAACGCCTAGACATAGCATTTATAGGGTTGCTGCATTGCATTGCTTGGCAGTGGCCTGTGCATTTAGAAAAACAAAACAAGCAAAACCGAGCAAAACCTCTCTGGGTTAACAGGATGTACACTCCTAGAATGAGGATCACAGCCTTAAATGAAGCAACATCCACATGTGTAGCTACATACACACATATCTTTTTTTAAAATTTATAAATTTACTACTTTTATTATTAGCAGTTGTAAAAATAACCTTATTTGAGTGGAATAATTAGCAATTTATTTAACTATAAAGGAATTATTAAATGTCAACTAAATACTTCTTCAACACAATACATGTGAGTGCCCAAAATATTTCTACAAAATCATGACAAAAAATTTCGAAGGATAGCAATAGGATAGAGTCTCTTTTCATCTTCTTTGACTTGAAAATAAATTTGTTTTTTCTATTTTTCATTGTAATAAGATATACATAAAATTTACTATCTTAATCATTTTTAAGTGTACAGTTCAGTAGTTTGCAACAAAGCTCCAGAAATCTTTATCTTGCAAAGATGAAACCCTGTACCCATGAAACAGTAACCCTTTATTGCCCTCCCCTAGACCCCCTGACAACCAGCATTCTGCTTTCTGTGCCTATGGTTTTGACTACTTCAGGTTCCTCATATGAGTGGAATCATATAGTATGTGTCTATTGTGTGCACACATCTTGCTTCTGTTATCTACTTCAAGAACAAAGTGGTATTTTCTGACTTAACCTGGCATAGGATAACAAGTATAATATGATTTTATTTCCTTTCTTTCTGTATTTTCTACTCCATCTCTCTCTTCCCCATCACATTCCTTGAATTTGTTCAAATAGTTTGGGTCTTTAAATTGAGATTATCATTAACACATTTATTTATTTGTAATGATAATAGCCAACCATATCCAGACACTGGTCTAAGCATTTTACATTTAATGCTCAAAATAAGATTTACTTTTGACTTTTAGTTTATAATCCTATTAACAGTAATTCTTTGGAATTATTGTTCTACTGATTTTATTCTTCTTGTATGCTATGACTTCCCCCGTTCTGATTTCCTGGTTTCAGTTCATCTTTTGGCTATGTGGAGTGTGCCTATTTTCAGAAAGTATGAGACATACAACAAAGAGACTTGGGACTGCTGAGATTTTCTGTTGTCCTCGTGTATGACTGGAAGCTCATCAGAATCTTTAGTCTTAAAAATCACATAGAATTAATTCATTGTTTTAGTACTTTAGGGAAGAAGTCATCATCCAGTCTGGTTTTTATTCCTTTAAAGTGGTATGTTTTATCTTTAGATGCTCACAATTTTTTTCTTTAGTTCTGAAATTAAAAAACAAAAAAGGTCACTAGGATAGTCAGGTGTGGTCATTGTTTTATTATTTTAGCTTTTCATTCAGAGATACCTTTCAATTTTCTGACTCAAGTTAACATTAAACAGGCAGATAGTTGGCATTTTCCCACATGAGTAAAAAGGAGGGAGAGAGGTAAAAGAGATGAGGACCCTGCTAGGGAGTAGTTATAATCATGAACCATGGGAACCAAGTTGGGCCAAGCAGATAGTGAGACACAGGGTGGGGATAATGGATAATGCCACAATGGAGGGAGTCAATGATTAGAGGTCTTGATGAGGATAAACAATTTCTTCATTGGGAATGCTAAAGTAGACAACTGGAAGACATGAAGGACGGTTGAGAGGTGGAATACCTGAAATTGAGATTGTGTCATGGTCCTGTTTCATGCCTCTGGGATGGTGGGGGTGGAGATGGGATGGAGTGGGGGATGGTGTGGAGTCAAGGAACCGATAGGCTAGATGGGATCTGGGACAGGTTATTCATTAGGATGTTGGATTCACCACGAGGATGTTGAGAGTAGAGGTGGAGAGATAGACTGTGATTCTAGCAGTCTAGAGGGAGTGCAGGGTGTGACTGAGAGGTCAGGAAACTATATGCTTGGGAGAGGTGGGCAGCTGCATGGTGTGGCCTCTAAGCAGGGTGGAGAGGAGACTATTTGGAAGCACAGTGGAGAGTGGGGCAAGGAGGATGTCTCACTGGGAGAGGTGAGAGGAAAACGGAAAACGTAACAGCATCAGCTTGAAAAGGTTTCAGGTGAGGCAGTGGCCCCAGGGCACAGCTGGGTTAAACAAGAGGAAGAGGAAGTTTATGGGGGAAGGGGATCTTTCTGGCTATAGTTCATGTGCTACAAAGAGTATATATAGTTCAAGGGTAGGGTGGGCCAGCGTTGCGGATGTTAAGACTAATATAAGGGTGATCACCTGGGAGGTGTTGGGTGATTAAGAAAGTGAGATTTTGAGTAGTCACAGAGGTAAACAGGTGAAAAGGAGGCAGGGCAGGTTTCATGGTTGCATGACCTGTGCAAATTACACAAGGCTCCATGATTAGAAGGGCTCCATGCTTGGTTTAATGCTCTGCTGTTACCCTTTTACAGTTCTTAATTTTTTTGAACAAGGAGCTCTGTATTGTCATTTTTCTCTGGGTCCCATGAATGATAAGTGGTTCTGGGAAAGGGTTTAGGTGTGACTGTCCTTTGAAGGGGAGTTCAGTTCCCACACTGGCTGACTGCTTGGGGTTTCCCAGGTCTCCGTTCCCTGCCCAGCAATGGTATTTTTTGTCAATCAATTTTTTGATTGACAAATTTTTTGCAACGTATTTTTGTCAATTAACTGTCCTAAGACCCAGCCTCACTTCCTTCCCACACATCTCCCAGTTAGAGTATTTGAGGGCGTCTTTTATTCTCTTTGTGGCTAATTGGTGGAAAGGAATGGGGCATATCAGTCTTTCTTCAATTCAGAGTATTCTATAAGATATCTTACAGAAGTTTGTAAAAGTTTCTAACATGAGAATGTTCCTATTTCTTTGTTTCCACCAGTGATAATAGGTTTTCCTCTAATATTATATATTCTTTGGCCACTTAATGAGGACTGGGGGCAACAAGGAAGAAGAACTATAGTTATATCTGATCAAATTGCCACTGTAAGAGATTTTTCTTTCTCTCCTTTTAAATGGGATAACTCTTTTTAAAGAATCAGGGCATATATCCTTGTCTTCTAAGTCCTTTTTGCTTTGAGAGACATTTGTATCATTAGACATAGCAGATAGCTGAGTATATTATTTAATTTTGGTAAGTTGCCAGTGCTTACTACTACCCAACTATTAATGCAAGGATACAGAACTATTGACTACATGAAAATCAATTCAGGGTTGACCTAGTAGCAACTTATGTAGTATCGATAGGTTACTTCCTCCTGAAAAGAAATTACTTTTTCTTTCTTTCTTTTCATTTTTTTCTTTATAACCTCTATTGACCACACACACTTCCAAACACCAACATCATCCATTTATTGCTGTATTTCACATTAAGTATGTGAGGGAAAAAAACCCTCAACATAGCAGAGATTAGTTTCTGTGCATTCAAAATGAGATCTAAATAAGCAAGACCTATGAGGAAAATGACCTTATTTATCTTGTTCATTCTTCACATTTAATCTCACTTAAGGAAGAAAAAATTCAAATTCTTTTTTTTTTTCTGACATGCAGTGTGGCCTGCACAGCCCATGACAGTTATGTATGTGAAGAGGAGGATGTGTGGGGGCTTTTGAATGTCATCAGCTCAGCCAAATACCATGACTTTCTGTTTATTTCAGCAGACAGCGTGGATGCCTAATAAAGATGCTAGCAAAATATTAAACAAATGAGCCTACTATTGGAAGGGAATGCGGGTCAACAGAATTTATTACACACCTACTGTGTGTTAGCTGTCAGCTTGCTACTTTCATTTGTCATCTCAGTGGATAAAATGACAGCCTCATGTAATTTATTTCTCGTTTCTTATATAGTCACTTACCAGCTAATGATGTTTTGTCAACTTCATACTGCATATATGAGAGTGGCTCCATAAGATTATAACACTGTATTTTTACTGTACCTTTTTAATGTTTTGATATGTTTAGACACACAAACACTTACCCTTGTGTTACAGTTGTCTCCAGTATTCAGTATGGTAACATTGCTATACAGGTTTGTAGCCTAGGAGCAATAGGCTATATACCATAGGCTATATAGCATAGAGCCCACATGTGTACTAGGCTGTACCATCTAGGTTTGTGTAGGTACATTCTGCGGTGTTCTCACAGCAACAAAATCACCTAATGATGCATTTCTCTGAGTGTATTTCTGTTGTTAAGTAACACATGGCTGTGTAAGGAAACAGACACAGCGACATTAGGAGTGTTGGTCCAGCGTCACAAATTATGGCCAAGCAGGCCTAGAAATAAAGCACGTGCTGTCTCCAGTTCTCTTATATTATACTCTGGATTCTGATATGTGGGGATTGAAGATCAAATTCCACGGTGGAAATGGATGTTGAAGCAAGGGTTTTGGAGAGATCCTCTGGCCACCTGGAGGGAGGTGCAAGCTTGAACACCCATGGGGAGAACACTTGGCATGTTGAAGGACTGCTGTATAATCCATCCTGCCCTGCTGGTCTTCCCCAATATTTCTTTCCACTCCAATTCCTTTGCGTGTTTAACTTTCAGGCTTTGCTTGTGTTAAATGATGTGGGTCTCTCTGTGTGTGTTGTGGCTGCACAAAAATGACAATATTTAGTATTTGGCAGAAAAATATTTCATCCATGGGCATTAAAATTGTCATTCTCCAGCAGGAGTGTGAACCCCAACCTCTGTCTTAACAACCTCTTAGTTTTTTCTTTGTAGATAAATGAGAGTACTGAAGGAAAAAATATTCGTGCCTTGACTTTCTTAAAAGCTTGTTTTTTGTCACCAGCATATTCTCTTGGCTACTCTACCCGCTTCTCCATCCAGATCTCTTGATCAGACGGTTTGGAACCACACTTCTATTGCTGTGATTATCTCCTGGGCAGCCTCCCTCTGACCCAGGTGCACAATGGGGGATGCATCTTGGCATGTTGATGATGGTACTATCTTGCCAGTGACCTTTTAACCCTGTTAGGCCTGGAATTGGTTAGAGGGCTTAGATTTGTGGGACAATTATAGTTTTCTAATAAAACACCTGGCTTCAATACACATGAGGCAGTTACCTAATGTGTTGGAAATTCTACTTGCTGTTCAGAAAGGTTATATTTCCACAACATCCATTTTCCCTAACAGCTTGGAATTCTGTTCACCCTAACATTATGGGATATCTACCCACATAAAGGATATAAAACATACTACTTGTGCTTTCTGCACAGACTATCTTCTGAAGTTACAAGCTAATGAACTTCATTCCTTTCTCCCTTCTTTCCCTCCTTTCCTTAATACTAGTGAGCAAAGTATTTATGCTGGAGCTAGCCATTCGGAGACTAAGAAGACCCAATGTGACATTAGGTAGGTAATAGGCATATAAAGTACTGATTATAACAAAATTAAAAATTATTACAGGTCAAAGGCATCAGAGAGAGTCTTACAAAAGATGTTCTTTTTGAGTAAAAGCTGGAGAAGTGGATATAAATTTTCCATGCTGAGAGGGCAGAAGAAAGGGCGCTTCAGGTAGAAGGGGTCACGTGAAAGGGTTTGGCTTGGCTGGGAAAGAATATACTTGGAGCTCAATATTGCCTAAGAATATGGAGAAGAACAGCAGAAAGTGAGTTGGAAAAAATTGTGGGGCTATTGAAAACCATAGATCTTAAATGGCATGGAGAGGAGTCTGAATGCTATCCTCTAGGTGATATGAACCACCAACAGTTTTAAACAAGAGGTTTGCCATATGCAGATTTGTATTTTAGAATAAAACAATGAGGTGCCAAGGGTGAATTGAGCTGGATGGGGATGAAAAGGGATACAAGGGCAGGAGACCACAGCTGAGGCTATTTCATGGGTCTAGCTAAGCACCTGCATTAGGTAACTGATGATGAGAATAAGGAGAAGCAGTATATTTAGGTGACATTGTGGAGACTGAGGGAAAGGACTTGGTTACTAATTGGGGTCCAGAGACATGAGAGGAGTAAAGCACGAATAATAGTCCCCGATTTCTAACTTGGATAACTGAGGCAGATGGTAGCACACTTTAATAAGGGAAGGGAGATAAGAAGAGGAGTGGGTTTGCCCAAGGGATGGTGAGAAGGAGAAGGACTGTGAAGTTTGAGGCACTCCCTTTTTTTTTTTTTTTTTTTTTTTTTTTTTTAGCGTTTTTAACATTCAATGAAGAACATATACCTCAGGGAGAAGCTTGTGGCGTTTTCCCTCCATTTCCACTGACCCTCAAGGCTCACCAGCACACTGCCACATAGAGAGATATGGCATCTTGAGTTCTTCGTCTTAACCAATGCAGGCAAAACTAATCAGCAGCGTTACAGATCCATCAGAGGGCAGCAAGGGGGTGTTTGTGGCTCAGGCTGAATGACCGAGGCAAGCCAGAACCTTCTCTAATGCAATGTGACACTGGTATCAGGCCAAAGCTTGCTGTTAATAAATTTCAGCATTGTCCCTAAGTCACAATCACACAGTATGCAAAAGAGCTACCTACAAGCAGCTTCTAAACCCAAGCCGAGCGCTCAGAGCCATTAGGTGAACTCTCTGTTGATGATGATTTGCATTTCTCAGTGCCTGGCATTGCCACCAGTGATTAGAGGACTGATAATGTCCTGGCCAAAATGTTGTCTCGGGAAGTCACTCTGCACCTGTCTGGGTAAATAGATGTGGGGAGTGAGGTAGGCAGATGTGGGGTGCCTGGTCAAACACAGAAGAGATAGAATGGAAACTCTAAAACTTTGTTGAACCAGAACACAGCATGATGAAGAAACACATTCTCTGGTAATTATAAACTCTGTTTCATGCAAGGAGCTTATATTGGCCAACTCTTTCAAGAATGCTTACAGTGCATGCAGAAAGAAGTCCTAGGATTGATGCAATGCCCTGACGGTGTCTTCAACCATTTGTTGGGAGTCAGGGAATGTAATAGAAAATAGTTATTGTGTGCCCCCTATCTGGAATCATTAAGCAAGCTTCTAGAGGGCCATCCTGTGCTTGGCAGGTCCTGCAGTCTCCCATGGACAAAATCTGGGGAGGAAGCTGAAAAGAAGAGACATGAATCATGGGTCAGGTAAGTTCAATGCCCACTCTCTGAAACATGGAGCCCCACCAGCTCCCCGTGATCCATGACATCCCTGCCTGTCCTCTGCACTTATAGTTACTAATGAGAAAGGAAGCTTTGCAGTTGACCGGCCCTGGGCCAGCACAGCCCATCAAATTTTATCTGTATTCTCAGTGTAAGGAGAAAATTACCAAGCACAAATCCAATTGAAGGCAGGAGCAATTAATGTGGAACATGCACAGCTAAATAAGCTATTTAAATGTATGGCTACAAATTCCCAGGTCTGCCCATTTGGAGGGGGGCCAGCAGCAGAGCCCCCATCAAATGTTCCGGGACTGGCTGCCAAGCAGATAGCTAAGTGCAAAACCCCAGAGAGGTTGTCAGGAGATGTTTATGAAATATCTTCATGAAGAACTTGTGAGGCTCCATGGTGGAGGGCTCCAAAGATGATCCAGGTGGACAGGTAGAATGCTGGAATTGAGGGCAGACTTCATCATTCCCCAATTCCCCAGATGGAGTTTAATTTGGCCAGAAGGTGTTTACAACACCTTGTAAACCGAACCTGAGCATTAGCTTAGCCTAGCTTGGATTCTTGGTTTTTTTTATTGCCTGGGTTGTCTCTGAATAGGCCAGTTACATTCATCCTAAATGTCAGGGGAAGCTAAAATAAAGCAGGCTCAAAAACATAATGTTTTTTTTTTTTTTTGTTTTTTTTTTTTTTTGCTAGAAACCTTTAAGGTCATGTCATATTGCATGATATAGGGATATCATGCTATTTGTAGTGATATTCGACTTTGAGTAAAAGTTGAAAGGAAACTAGGAAATTGGCTGTGTTAGACAAGCTGAGACAACTATTAAAACTGTTGACTTGGAAATTTCCTAGATACATGAGATAACGTAAATAGTTTTATCAGCTTCTTTCAGGAAATCCCTTGAAGTTCATGAATTTTGCTTCCTTTATTCTAGACTAAGAATCTGTCATGTTATTAGAGGGCACAATTTTTCAGATCATAGCTTTTCATATTATTCAAAATCAAGGAATCTCTGTATTTAAAAATTATTCAAAATGTAGACAATTTGATGATCCATTTCATGAAGTTGTCCTCTTTGCTTCCTCATACAGCCTTGGATTCAACTGAGGAATAAACGCACTGTTACAGAATTACTACAAAATTATCATTAATAAAAGAAAACCCTGATTTGGAAATATTGCCTCACAATCTCCACATATGAAAAAGAAATTAAAAAAAACTTAAAAAAAAAATCCGAACAAAACTTCTGCCAGCTATTTCTTATCTTTGTTTGGGAATCCTTTCCAGAAGTTTTTAGAGATGTAAAATGCATTGGAATGGAAGTCAAGGGGCTTTATCATTAACGTACAACCTTGGGCAAATCACTTAAGCTCCTGGCTTCCCTTTCCTCATCTGTGTAATGAGGTTTGGTGGAGTGATCTCTAAGGGCTGTTTTTCATCACCTTACTATCTCTTACCAAATGTAACTCCTGAAGGCTTAAACCTTGCTGCTCAGGTGCTAATGGTGAGTCCTGGGACCAGCAGCATCTGCGTCACTCCCCGGTGCTTGTGCAAAATGCAGTATCTCAGCCTGCACCCCAGACCTACTGAATCAGAATCTGCACATTAAGAAGACCTCAGGTGATTTATATACACAGGAATATTGAGAAGCACTGAATACAAGCTGAAGTCTCCTTTCTTTTGCACCCAGTGCTCCTGTTTGTCTCTACCAGACTCCTTATCCCTTGCTGTGTTACTTTGGTACAGGCTCTGAGAACTACTTCCAGCATTCTTGTTTCAAGGGCAGACATTACCAGACAATTATGCTATGATTATATGGTAGTTGATTTTCAGTTTTCAAGGTCAGGATTAATAGAATAAATATAGTGCAAACACAACATTAGAGTTTTTAACCTTTTTTTTTCCTACTGAAAGAGAAAATAATTTTCTCCTCAGCTTGCTGAGCCAGCTCTCTGCAAAAACAGAGGCCCCCGCCTGTTATCAGTCATTGCTGGAAATGGGAGAGGAGGCTACTGGACCACAATGGGTTTGGCTACCATCAGAAATGGGACCTCAATTAGCCTGAGGATAGTACTCTTTTGCTTGATGAATTCAGATTGATATCAGGAAGAATTTGTACAGGATGGGAAAAATGAGGAGGAGGCCCAGGACCAAGAGGGGTTGGGTCCATAAGAGAACACTCGTTTTGGATGAGTGACTTTGCCGTATTCACAGTTAATGGTAGGATAGCCAGACTCTCTAGGAAGACAGCTCTAAGACTGTGAGGCTTCCCACCTTGTATCAGGGATCAGCAAACTGTGGCTCTGCCAGCTGCCTGTTTTTGTAATAAAGCTTTATTGGATCACAGCCTTCCTCATTCATTTACACATTGTCTATAGCTGTGTTCATTCCAACAGAGACCATATAGCTGCAACGCCTACAATATTTACTCTCTGGTCCTTTACAGAAGAAATTTTCTGGCACCTGCCCCATAACCATTTTTATTCCTGAGTTTTAAATATTGTGGGGGCAGGGATGATGAGGGATTCCAGTTAAGATCAACAATTTTGCTGAAACCTACCCTGCTGTACTGCACACTTTGTTCCTGAACAATAGTTGAGAAGCCCTGTGGGTTTAAGGCCTCAGTAAAATGGCCTGCTGTCCTGATGAAATATCTAGCAATCCATCCTTCAAGCTCATTGAGCTTCTTCAGTCACACATTACAGCCACCGCAGAACTTCATTTTTTTGGTAACAATGCAGCATATAACCATTTTCCCTCTTTTATCTCTCCATGTATACCCAATTATTGCTTCCCGAAGTTTAGGTATTCTTTGGTTACCTTGCTTACATTTGGCACAAGTCTAACTTCTACTTTCTGGCTTCTGGGCACTGTGTCCACAGGGTAGGGGCATGGTGGTGGTTGAGGGGTGGGAGGTGAGCCCTGGAGCATCACTACGTGCTATGGTCTGAATGTTTGTGTCTCCCCAAATTCATATCCCCAATGTAATCATGTTAGGAGGCAGGGCGTTTGGGGAGGTGATGAGGTTATGAGGACTGCATTCATAAAGAATGCCTGAAGGAACTTCTTTGCCTCTCCCACCATGTGAGGATGCAGCAAGAAGCCACAGTCTATACGCAACAGGCCCTCACCAGACACTGAATCTGTTGGCACCTTGTTCTTGGACTACCCAGTCTCCAGACTGTGGGAAATTAATTTTTGGTGTTTATAAGCCATCCAGTTTATGGTGCTTTGTTATAGCAGCCCGAACAAACTAAGACATCAGGGAATCATGGAAAACAACACTGCTATGTGTCCTTCTGAATCACTTTGAGGTCACTCGGATCATAAGCCCAGAGCTCAGACCTCCTGTGGATTATGTACACGGCTCTAATTACAGACAGTTTGTGTCGATAAGAAGTCCTCGCCTTCCACTAAGGCTGTAAGAAACATTTAATATTTTAAACAGAGAAAGAGCATCAGAATGGCACTAAAGGGAACTATAAAACTCTCTTTTTTTCTTTTTCTTTTTAAATTTAGAAGATAAAATATACAGTGGGTCTTTGAAATTTTAATTGTCAAAATGCCAGGGGATGTTACCTTGTTATGGTTTTATTAATTTAAAGTCAGTTAAAAAATTGAAATTCTATTACAGATATTTCTAGCTTTTTGGTTTAGACATTTTGATGTGAGCACTGGAAAAGATTAGGTGAGGTCTCCCTCCTCTTTCTATATGAAGAGCAGAGGGGGAAAGTGTTAAGAAGACATCTTGGAGGAGATCGTGGATGGCAGGAGTTATTTTCAATATTTCACTCTGCTGACTCCTGAGTCTCAAAAGCCTTTAATATGCCATTGCCACAGTGTGAGGCAATTAAGAGTAGAAAGCAACCTTTCAATCGTGGCTTGGGAAATTCCAGGTTGTACAGAGGCACTGAGTGGTTAAATGCCAGTAATTATATTATGATAAGCCTCCAGATTCAGATTCTCTAGGTCGAAAACAACAAAACTCTGATGAGTGCCGGGGACAAAGTCAAAGCAAAGTTAACTTAAACACAGTTGGCCCTCCTTATTAGTGGGCTCCACATCCACAGATAAAACCAACCATGGGTCAGAAATATTAAAAAAATAAAAATTATGCTATTCTGAACTTGTACAGATTTTTTTCTTGTCATTATTCTCTAAGTGATGCAGTATAACAACTATTTACATAGCATTTACATTGTATTAGGTATTATAAGTAATCCAGAGATGATTTAAAATAAGCGGGAGGATATGCATAGGTTATATGCAAATAGTATGCCATTTATATAAGACTTGTGCATCTGCAGATTTTAGTATCTGAGGGAGGTCCTGGAACCAATTCCCCATGGATACCAAAGGACAAATATACACATTTTTATTTTTAAAATTTTCAAATTTTGTAAAATTTTTATAGATTTTGGGTACAAGTGCAGTGGTGCTACACGAACATATTGGATAGTGGTAAAGTCTGGGCTTTTGGTGTAGCCATCACCCAGATAATGTACATTGTACCCAACAGGTAGTATTTAATCCCCCACCTCCCTCCTACCTTCCCACTTTTCAAAGTCGCCAATGTCTATTATTCCATTCTGTGTACACACTTTTAAAGGAATAGTTTTTAACTTTTTCTTTTTATTCGTTTGTTCCTCCAGAAGATCTAGGTTTTCCCTCATGATAATAAAACAGTTGAATAATTGCACAGAACTGGAAAGAGCAGTCCTTACAGTCAGAAGAGGTTTTAGTTCCCAGCTCAGTAGCCAGTTCACTATGATCTCGGGCAAGTTAATTCATCTCAGTTTCTGTTTCTTCATCTGTAAAACAAGTTCAGCAATGGCAACCTTTTGTGTTAATAGATGATGGTAATTCAGAAGAAAGAAATAGGAAGGGAGGAAGGAATGAAGGAAAGAGAGAGAGAGAAAAAGGAAGAAAGAAAGAAAGAGAAAGAAAGAAAAGAAAGAAAGAAAGAAAAGAAAGAAAGAAAGAAAGAAAGAAAGAAAGAAAGAAAGAAAGAAAGAAAGAAAGAAAGAAAGAAGAAGGAAAATAACTTTCCACCCCTGCTCTTCATAAAGAAAGAGGCGGGAGACCTCACCTAATCTTTTCCAGGGCTCAAATCAAAATGAATGAAATAATGTCTTTAACATTTCAAGCCCTATCCTGCACATTGGTAGGTTAGAAAATTACTAAAAAGTAAGTTAATAGGTTAGTGAATAGCTTAGTAAGTCTTTAAAATCATGTTTATCCTAATACTTAAAGGAGAGTTAGATCAAATACCATCTCGTTTTGAGTCCAAGCAGCAGAACTGGCTGCCATCTTCATCTGAAGAACTTATTTTTAAGCTGGATGGATGTTTTAAAAACTAAACTACTGGAGGATCAGAACAGCGAGAAATTAAATCATGGTGTAATTGCTCCTTGCCAGATCCATCTTATGCACCTCCGTAGACACATGTGCACGTGAATACCTCTTGGGCCTAGACTGATGCCCTGGAAAGCCTGGGCCAGTGTCTTTAGCTCCTTGATCCTGACACTCCTGGTTGTCTCAGTTGCTCCTAGAGGCGAAGACTGGGTCTCAGCCATTGCCTATTGCCATGGTAGCACCAATGTCAGGTCCAACTTGACCAGATACAGAGATGCAGAGGCACCTGAGTGACACAACCTGGAAGCAAAGGGTGCTTTAACCAATAAAAACATTCCGCAGGAGATGGTAATGAGTCAGCAGATAGATTATTCACTCTTCTTCTCCCTGAAGGACGTTCTGAGACACAGTGAGTTTACACAGACTCTCCAGAGAGGTGCTAAATGATGAACAACCAGCTGGTTTTTCTTATGAAGTTGTTTCTGGTTCTATAATAAACTACTTTGTATTTGCTTCATGTGTTCGCATCTTCGCTTTCCGCTTTCCTCACTCATATGCTTCCCCGGGATTGTATGCCCAAGTGAAGAATTGGCATGCAAACTTGGCCTCAAGTTCAGTTTTCTGGGACCAAGATGGTGGGTACCAGGGGTGACTCTAGAGGGCAGACCTTCTGGATAGGATTCTGGAGTGGGATTCCCCACCTATCTGAAGTCCACATGGAATATATTGTTGGGGTGCTAATCATACTTGGCATATGGTGGTACTAAAATGACTACCAGCACGAGGAGCTGTGTTGGGGGAAAAGTAAACAGTGAATTTGATTAGTTTGGGGCAATGATAATGACAAGCCTTTTGGTCTTAGTTTGCTGTTCATGGTAGCATTAGAGACCTTGCAAATATAAAATTAACCAAAGAAAGAAAATTAAAATTTAATTTAATTTAATGGGACTTTAAACTGTCACCTTAAGGCACATTCTGACAGCTAGAGGCTGTCTATGGCACTTTAAAAGGAGAGGATCATATCTGGCAACTTCACTCTAGACTCTGCTGGACATCTGATTATGATTATGGCAGCAAACAAGGCCAAGTATACAGTCTTGACAGGCATCTCTTGTCAGAGTCAGTGCTTTGACAGGGAAAGATTGGAGGTCAGAGAACTAAGCATACTTGTTTGGATAAGCCTAGAACCTTAAACTCCCAATTTTCCAGAACCTTCTTGGCTGGCAGAAGCAGTCCCTTCCTGTTCGTCGGAGGGAAAGAGTCTCTCCTTGCCTGTAGATCATGCAATCACGCCTCACCTGAGGCAGGTATCATAAGATGATGCTTGTTCTGTTCAAGATCTGACTCCACCTCCACAGATGTCTCCAGGCTAACAGCAAGGATCATTTCTCAGCAGGACTTAAACAAAGGAGTACAAACCCTGCTATATAACCAAGAGTCACACAGCAGAGGAATTGCAGGGACTTGCTAATCATGCCAGCGGAAAACAGGAGAATACAAATGGAAGCAGATCCTACATGCAGTAGACCAGGGTGTATGGAATATGTTGAACAGGGGAGAGCATATTGGCATGAGGTCCTTACGCAGTTCTGTTAAAGGCACTGAGACTGACCAACTGGTTTCCTGGAATGGCTTATTGAAGCTTGGACAAAATATGGCCTGTGGTGAATGAGGGGGAGATGCCAATAACTCCTTTGGCTTATTGAGGAAGGAATCAGAAGGGTTAGGAGGTAAGAACATTAGATTGGGTTTACCATAGAAGACCTGAGAACCCACCACCTGACTGTATCCTCCAGGAGACCCCAGGAAACAATGAGAGAACAAGAAATGCCCTGTTGTGAGGTGGCTGGCATTGCTGAGAAGAGTAGTGGTAGCTGATGGCTGGTATTGACAGTAGGAGTTTTTGCCATGTAACTGGGATACCCTCTGACAATAGAGATTATGTGATTCTGGAATGACAAAATCCAGGTGGTGGAACCTAATCATCAGAGGCCGGGGGCATAATTACAGTGAAAGTTCAGGGACCAAAAGGGTATCTTGACTTGTAGGATGTGTATTGATCCACGTAGATAACAGATCTTGGTTTTTACAGGGATGAGGTAGATGGCCAGCTGACTACAATATCACTCTATTAGAATAATAAACATTTTGAGGGCTGAAGTAGAGACAGGTTATGCCAGAAAGCATAGTGGAAAATTGTATTTCCTTACCCAATTTCCAGATTAATGTCACTTCACTAACTCAGGGCCTGTTGATTAAAGTCAAGTCTTGTTTTTTAGGGCAGGACCTTGAAATACTATTGCAAATATTCCTCAGAATCCTTCCTCAAAGGGACCTGTGGCAATCCTTCACCAGAATCTGAAGGTCTAAATATTTAATTAATATGCACACACACACATAATGTGATATATGTGTGTATACACATAAATATACACAATATACACACTCAGATTGTATATGCTGTCAGAAGTCTTACATTGTAAGGGTTTTAGTGTGTAAAGCATCAAGTAAAAGCCATGAGCTGCCCTCTTTCTAAGCCAGATGATAAATCAGAGGCAATACTATATTCCATGAGGAATGAAGAGAATAATGCCACTGTTAAAAACCTGAAGTTGCAAGGGTGTTTGTTTAATTAACCCTGACTTCTGTGAAATAAGATGGATGATAGCAGATAGTGATGGGCTAATTAAACATAATCAGATGGCAGCCTCAACCAAAGATGCCACAATGGGAACACTTACTTACAGGAGAGGAGCTACATAGCCTTTGTGTCTTTGTACGAGGCTATTGATTTGGTAAATGCTTTCCTCTTGATCCCATTCAGTTTACATTTACATGACAAGGACCACAGTGTACATTTACTGTCTTACCTCAGAACTATGCTAACCTTCCCATGTTCTAACACAGTAGTCTGTAGGGACCTTGACTGTCTTGACCCTACACAGAACCTGAAGATGATCATTATCTTGGTGTTATCAGGTTAACTGGACCTTGTAAGTAAAAAGTTGCAAGTGCTTTAGGTGCCCCAGTAAGTGCATATGTATTAGAGGGTAACATAAACCCTATGAAGATTCAGGTGCCTGCTATATTGGTAATTTCAGAAGTTTAGTGGTTTTGAGTATGGTAAAACATTTCTTCTAAGGTAAAAGAAAATTCCCATCACTTATAAAGAGACACTGTCCTCAGCAGGGTTCTTTGGATATTTGAAAAAGCATGTATTATACTTGAGATTATCCAGTGACTAAAAGGGCTTCCAGTTTTGATTGGAGCCGAGAATTAAAAAGGAGTCATCATTTCTTCTGTCTCCAGTAAAAAATAGCCAGCAGCTGTGATCATGCTGGAGTTGTCTGTGGTGGGATCTCTGGCAAATCCCGTTGTTGCAGCATAGCACAGACCCTCAGGTTCTTGAGAGAGGCCATAACCTTGGTTGCAAAGAATTGTTCTTTGCTTGAATAACAGGTTCTGGAACTCTACTGGCCCTAGTAATGACTGGACAAATAACTACAGGAAACCAAGAAACTCTGCAATAAAACGTGTCTATTAGACATGATTTTTATTGGGCACATGATACGTTGAATGTCGGACTTTAGAGATCAGACTAGAGCAGGACTTGAAGACAAATAAACAACAACCCAAACAGGTAACCCAGACCCCTATGTCACCAATTCATCTCCTTCAGTTTGTACCTATGGACACATCAGGGGCTCCCTACAACCAACTGGTATTAGAGGAAAGACTTGAACCAGACTTACAAGGGGGTTGTGGTGATATGTTGGAAATGGACTCCTGCTACATTTTGGCTATACTCACTGTTGCCCTGAAAGGAAATCCTTTTAGTCAGTATAGTATGCTTGGTCAACTACTTTGTGTGGGGGAAATTTAGGCAGAGGTACCAGAGTTATGGCTATAGACTAATGCCCAGTCAAGCGGGATGACTTGGTAATTTTGTCAGGAAAAATGGCGGATCCATGGCAGAGAGCTCTAGGAAAGAGACGTGTGGATAGAAAGACCTACAGGGAGCAGGCCCAAAGCATAAGCATTTTGGTGTCTCACTCAGTCAACACCCACCAGGGCGCCTACTAAGGGAGGTTTTAAACACCAGGTAGACAGAATGGTTAATCCCATCTACCGAAATCAGGAACTTTTCTCCTTGGTCATCCCAGAACTTGCCCAACGGACTCATGAAAAATCGCCCTTGGTGGTAGGCAAGGAGGCTATGCATAAGCACAGCAAGGTGGCCTTTTTGTCACTGTGGCTTCTGTAGCTACCATGACGACTGCATGTTCAATGTGTCCTTGGCAGGGTCAAGGACAAATGGGCTCTGGAACATGACGCCATTCCTTGGGGAGGTCAATTACAGCAGGCCACTTAAGTAAAGCTTTAAAACAAGTAATGCCATATATATTTATATAAATGTGTATTTATATGATATTTATATAAAGGGAAATATTAAGCCTGAAATGGGAATGATAAACAGCAAGTTCAGTATAGTGGTTATCTCAGGAAGTGAGGGAAGGGCAGTGGTATTAACGAGTGTTTCAACGTCATTCATAATTTATTTTTCACACTTAGTGACATAGTCACAAGTTTTTATTATATCATTTCCTTTTTCTTTTTACAGGTATAAAATTTCATATACAAAAAGAATTGTGAAGATAATGTTAACTCTAATTAGTAAGACAGGCAATAATTTTACACAATAATAAGGAAGTTCAGTGTGAGAAATGAGGTAAAGTAGAATCACAGAGGCTTCTAGTGGCAGAGCCAGGCTTGCATGTGGATCTTCTTCATTAGAGCCCTGAAGCCTCTCATTGCAGGACAATCGTGCTCTTAGCCTGCATTCTGTAGAGGGTCTGCACTGTAGCACAGCATCCTATGAAGCAGGGGTTGGGAAACTTTTTCTGTAAAGGGCCAGATACTCAATATTTTTGGCTTTGCAAGCCATGTGGTACCTATTGCTATTACTCTACAACTGCTGTTGTAGTATGAATGCAGCCATACACCATACATAAACAAAAGGGCACAGCTGTGTTCAGGACTGACTACATGATGTGTGGGAGTCAGTGCAAAGTGAAAATGTGGGTCCCATGTTCAATAGTTAAGAATTTCAAAATGGCAACAGCAGTTCATTAAACCAAATGTGGGACCACCTTCTTCTTTTTTTTTTTTTTTGAGACGTAGTCTTGCTCTGTTGCCCAGGCTAGAGTACAGTGGTGCAATCTTGGCTCACTGCAACCTCCGCTTCCCGGGTTCAAGCGATTCTCCTGCCTCAGCCTCCTGAGTAGCTGGGATTACAGGCACCCACCACCACCCCCGGTTAATTTTTTTTTTTGTATTTTTAGTAGAGATGGAATTTCCCCATATTGGCCAGGCTGATCTTGAACTCTGACCTCATGATCCACCTGCCTTGACCTCCCAAAGTGCTGAGAGCATACAGGCGTGAACCACCGCGCCCGGCCAAATGTGGGACCTTCTAAGTGTGAGGCCTTCTGTGATGACACAGTTTGCATGCCCATGAGGCCAGTCCTGGCGGTGTCCCAATAAAATCTTATTTTCAGAAATAAGTGAAGAAATGGATTCAACCCAGAGGCATATTTGCTGACCTTTGCTATACAGGATCAAATAACAGCAAGTATCTTTGATTGACAAAGAGGATTCTGAATAGGTGTATGCTTACAATTCTACTGCTCAGCCATTCCTCAATTTTCTTATATTTATGTGTCATGGTTCAAAGTCCATATACTGGTCCTTGACTTAGAATAGTCCCTTAGGGAAGGGTGGTCCTGGCCCTAGAGGTTAGCAGACTAACAGCAATAGACTGTTTTCTAAGTATTCCCAATGCTGCACTGTATTAGTCAAGGACAGCACTAATCGGATAGATGTATATATGAAGGGGAGTTTATTAAGGGGTATGGACTTATATGATAACAAGGTGAAGTCTCACAATAGGCCATCTGCAAGCTGAGGAGCAAGAAAGCCAGTCTGAGTCCTAAAACCTCAAAAGTAGGGAAACTGACAGTATAGCCTTCAGTCTGTGGATCTTTGGCTGAAAGCCTGAGAGCCCCCTGGCAAACCACTGGTGTGAGTCCAAGAGTTCAAAAGCTTAAGAACTTGTGAGTCTGATGTTTGAGGGCAGGACTCATCCAGCACAGGAGAAAGATGAGGGCTGGAAGACTTAGCCAGTCTAGTCCTTCTATGATCTTCTGCCTGCTTTATTCTAGCCTCGCTGGCAGTTGATTAGATGGTGCCCACCCAGACTGAGGGTGGGTCTTCCTCTCCCACTCCACTGACTCAAATGTTAATCTTCTTTGGCAATACCCTCACAGACACACCAAGGACCAATATGTTGCATCCTTCAATCTAATCAAGTTGACACTCAATATTAACCATCACATGTTCCTACCTGGTTACTTCTGGGAAGACGAAAGAAGCCTTTTTGCTTTTGTTCATTTTTACTCCAGGTAACTTTGTGTTGACTTTCCCTGGAAATGTCCTTGACTTCTGAAACACCTTCAAAGACCACTTTTGTAATAAACACACAATGATCTTTTCAGAAGCCTGCCAGCCTTTGATTAGCTCTTGCTGACTTTCTAAGAACATGTCTTGTCACTTTTGAGTTTTCAGGGAGGCCTTTGTAGTGTCTGGAATATCATTTTTTTGTATGTGTTTTCACTTCCTCAAATCAGGACTGGGCTCCTGGTGAGTCCCTGAGCTGGGCCTGCGGATTTCCGTCTCAGCCTGCTTTGGTCTCTCCTGCTGGAGAGACCTCAGCCCTTTCCAATGCTGATCTTTCTCCAAGTGGCTGCAGAATTTTAAAAACTCCATGGTGACATTAGCAGGGCTACTACCTGGAGAAGTAGTTTGGTCTGTATAATTGGAAAGAACACCTGGTGCTTATTCCCATTGCCTATGTTTGGGATTTGCTTTTATATTTGAGGCAAGACATGGATTCCTCTGATGGATTCAAAGTGATGTGAGAACATTGAACAAAAACAGGTACTTTACGGAAGCTCCAAGGTACATAGCTTCTGTGAGGCACATAGTTGTTAAGCAGAGTTCATACCAGGTCTGGACTGATCTATCCGTGCCTGGGAAAACGACCTCCAACTTGTCTCCTCTCAACCTGATTCTCTTAGAAACTATGGATTCAGGGTAAATTTGGAATGTTATACCTGCTTTGTCTGCGGTGGGGAACTGTGCTTGGCTTGGGGAACTGTGAGCTGGCGTGCTCAGGTCTGTGCGACTGGAAAGATTGGTGAGAAACAGCATGCAGCCCTTCTGCATCAAGGTCTCTCCCACACAGCTTGGCCCTTGTCCAGGACAGTGGCACCTGTGCCACACCAGTGAGGAGGTAAAAGTAGTTGCTCAACCTCCTAATAAGTTGAGTACCTGCCACATCGCTTGTCTGGTGTCCTTGAATTACCCTGTCAGTCTAGTCTCCTAGGTCTGATAGCCAACCTGAATTCATAGTAACCACTGTGGTGGTAGATTTAACACCGACCACCTGTAGAACCAGTATAGCATGCTGGTTAAGCACTTGAACTTTGAGTCTGAGGACCTGAGTTTGAAGACTGACTCCATCACTTACTTGCTGTATATCATTGGAGAGGTTATTTTACTTTGACCCAGTCTCCTCATTTGTAAACTGGGAGTGGATAGAAGGGGTTAATAGATGATGGATCATAGAGCCATGACTAGCACAGAATGGGGTAGATGGAGCTGCTTAGTGAGTATAAGTTGTTACTGAGAATAGCCTGTTTCATATGTGAGGTTTCACGTCAAGAATATCTTCATCATTGTCACATATAAATGAAAGTTTGGATTGATACAGTAGTCTTTATTATTCATTTCTCTTAATAAATATCTAATAATAGCATTATATATATATATGTATATATTCTCCTTCCTGGCCTTTGTTTTAATATATTCTATATTTTCATGCTGATTTCTGTATTATAGTTTTCCTAGAACCCAGTGAATCACTTAATTTTTTCTCTCCATATCTATTGAGGTATCATTGACAAATAAAAATTGTATCCATTAAAGGTGTACAATGTAATGTTGCATTTTAACTTTCAATATCTATTCTTTTTTAATTTCAGGAATATTTTATCCACTGATAACTTTTGATAACGATTCTATTCCAACTGACATATGATAATTGAAATATTCAAGAATTTAGCAATCCCTCTTAATATTTATCTTTCTTCATTTTCTTTTTTCTCTCATAATTCTTTCTTTTTTATTTCTTTAGAGACAGCGTCTCTCGTTGTATTGCTGAGGCTACTCTTGAACTCCTGGGCACCAGCAATCCTCCTGCCTTAGCGGCCTGAGTACCTGGGACCACGGGGGTGTACACCCATGCCTGGCTTAATTTCTTTATTATTCTGTTTGTCTGAGTTGGTATTCTATTCTAATAATCTGATCTTCTGCAGCTCTTTTATCACTTCTAATTCTTCTTTTTATTTTGAGACGGAGTCTCACTCTGTCACCCAGGCTGGAGTGCAGTGGCACGATCTCGGCTCACTGCAACCTCCAGCTCACTGCAACCTCTGCCTCCCGGGTTCAAGTGATTCTCTGGCCTCAGCCTCTCGAATAGCTGGGATTACAGGCATGCATCATCGTGCCTGGCTAATTTTTGAATTTTTAGTATTTTTGTATTTTAGACAGGGTTTCATCATGTTGGCCAGGCTGATCTCAAACTCCTGACATCAAGTGATCCACCTGCCTCAGCCTCCCAAAGTGCTGGGATTACAGGCATGAGCTACCGCACCTGGCTTATCACTTCTAATTCTTATTTGTTCTCCTGGGGAAATAGTTTTTTATTCTTTTCGTTTTATGATTGAAAAGCCCCTTTTGGTGACCTAATAATGCATGATAGTGTACAACAACTTTCTTTTTAATCCTGATATTTGATACAAGATACGTTTCAAGTGTTAGGGTTATCTGAGACCCTTTCCTGCCTTTTTTGATCAGAGTTGTTTCTAAATAAAACTTTCTGATTACAATAAGTCCTTTTATTTCTGTTTACTTGTGGTTTTTTGTGTATTTTTTGCACATTATCGGGAAGGGTGATGGGAACGTAATATACGTGTCATTCTACCTGTTTAGCCAATTGCAGGCTTCCCAACTTTGATGGTGCAATTCCAGCTGTCTGGAAATAATAAGCATATTGGAGGGAGGTTCCTGACAGACTGCTTCTCCTGAACGTGGGTCTGAGAATCACACCATGTGGAGATGGTCCCACAATTTTCCCAAACTACTCAAACCTCATTAGAAGTAGAAGTTGATCAGTGAGGGTGAAGTATCCCACTTCATCCTTGCAGGCTCTGGCAGCGGGAGCCAGAGGTTGAGCATCAGACTGGTTGGGGGCACCTTATTCATGCAGGGACTGGAAAGGCTATCAGGTTATATGCATGATTAACACAAGCGCCTGCAAACCTTCTTTGCTTGACGTGGAGGCAGAAACACTGCAGCACGGCTGCCTGGGTCAGACTGGGAATCCAAGGGAATAGAACCAATATCCGAATGAACACTCCGCAAGAGTACAAAGAAATAGCCCTGAATTCCAGAGGGAACATGCAGTGCCATGACAAGGCACATTTGCAAGTCAATCTGTGAGCTGGGTTAGAGATGTTATTACATTTGTACTCCCTAGACACTCTGGATACAGCAGAGGTAAATTTTTTTCTGGCTGCTGCTTGGTAGCTCTGAGTTTTCCTGCGGCGGACAGCTTCTTGCTCTTTGAGGATTTTTAATTTGAGTACAGACTGGGCTGAGAGGGGAGAGACGGGACTCACTCAGGGTTACTCACAGAGGTGAGACAGGTTTCCTTTGAATTTGTAGGACCACGTCATGAGAGGAACAGGGCAGAGGGAATGAATCATGGGCTGCCTTCCTATCAAGGTGCATGAGGGTGGCAGCCACTTTACATCTGTAACTGACTGGGAGGAAAGACATTCATTTCAGAGATGAAAAGCGGGCTTGCTGAATAGGTTCTCCAACCCTGTGATCGCAGAAGGAGTGGTATCATCAGTGTCCTCTGTCCTTGTTCCACTGGAAAGCTGTAAGGGGTAGCCATGTTAGATGTCTGACATGATCAAGGGTTCGCACAACTGCATCGTCTGAGTGCTTCTTCAACCAAGCAGGCACAGAGTTGGCTGCTAGGATAATGGGAATGGGGATGGAAAGGGCTAGCATGGAAGCAGCACTTGGGGACATGTGGCCAGCATTGGGAAAGGCCTGAGAAGCTAGCTTGGCATCTATGCTTAGCTTGTCTTTGAGAAGGGCTAAAGGGACTCAGGATTGTCCAGGAAGGATACTCACACCCTTCTTCTAGAGTGTGCCTAGAAGAGGAAGGTGGACACATGGCTAGTCATGCCAGGACATAATGGGAGAAGAACTTCTGGACAATAGGCTTGGAAGGTAGAAATAGGAAGAGCAGCAGCAGTAAAGTTGTGATCAGCCTTTCTACATCCTCTGGAAGCATTCACCTGGACCCTTCTTGTCCCCTCTTCTCAGTATGCTGAGCAGAGTTTTGCAGAGAATGTCATCAAATCATCATCAAAACAATACCAATAGTGTCAGAACACTCTACCATTTCCGTTAATAGACATGTTTATGCATACTTGGCAAATACGTTTTAAGATACGGAGATAAGATTTTAAAGGCATGAGAGAATAAGACAGTTTTATTGCCCTCTTTAGATCTAGCTCTGCTTCATGTAGTGAAAAACAGGTGAGAAGCAATATCAGAATATCTAACAAAACATACAATAATGGTATCAACAATAAGAGCTAACATACACACACACACACACACACACACACACACACTTTGTCCGTATGCATTTGTCTACTTCAGGTATCTTATATAGGTGGAATCATACAGTGTTTGTATTTTTGTGACTGGTTTATTTAATGCTGCAGCATGTGCTAGAATTTCTTTCCTTTTTAAAGGACAATAACGTGTTCCATTGTATGTACCTAGCACGTTATCTTTATTCGTCAGTTGACGGATATGTGGGTTGCTGCCACCTTTTGGCTGTTGTGAGTAACTGTGCTATAAACACGGATGCAATAATGTCTGTTTGAGTTTCTGCTTTCAAAACTTTGGGGTGTATACCCAGATGTGGAATTGCTGTATCATATGGTAATTCTTTTAATTCTTTGAGGAACTACCATAATATTTTCCACAATGGCGCTTCATTGTTACATTCCCACCAGCAGTGGATAAAGATTCCAGTTTCTCCACATCCTCACCAAACTGAAATGGAAATTGTGAAGATTACTAATAGCAACTGAGATATATTTGCCTCTTCATTTAGAGGAAGGAAAAGGAAGTAAGCAGATGCATTACGTGTATCCTGACAAGTCCTGTTGTACAGAAGCCTAGAGTGAGTGAACTGTTTCCCTGAAGAACGTTGCCAATGAGCCTAGGAAGTTTTTGAGTCAAAGGAAGAGGGAATGTGGGCTTGAGTGGGAAGACCATGGTACTGGCCCTGCTTGGTGCTATGCACAATGTGATACTGCATAGTCACTTCTCTCTCTGGGCCTCTGTCTCCTCAGTGGTAAATAATAGGGTTCAGTCTGGAGGACCCCTTCCTACATGGAGAATGGATGTTGTCCCTGTGAGAGATTGAGAGCTGGAATCTCGTGAGAATTGAGTTTGGAAACTGGCTTGAAGACTAGAGACCATCTGAGTCCAACAGCAGCTGTCAGAGCTGCCTATGAGACCACACAGAGCAAGGGGCAATGGCAGATGGGGGACAGATGGGCACACCGCTTCTAAGGGAAGCGGCTGCTTCTTTGATCTGACTGACTGCTGCCTTGTGGGAATGTCAGCTCAACGTGGCCAGATCTGATTTTTCAAGAAAGTCCAGACATCCATTTTTTTAAGTGAAAATTTTCAATTAGTAAGTGTTGGCAATTAATTCAAAACCAAAAAAATAAAATCACTGTGAGAGTACGCAAAATACTCTCAGGCAAGATTTGGCCAGCGGATCATTGTTTGTACCTCCTGACCTCAAGTAGCGGACTACAGATGCTGGTCTGGGGACCCAGGGAGAACTGTGAAGAGGCTTCACTGACCTCAGACGTTATTCACAGACAAGTCTGTGACTCCTGCCCGAGCTCCAAACGGTAGAGTTCATAGATGCAGTGGATGTGTAGTGGTTTCCCAGCACCACCCCTTCACCTTTTTCCTTCTTTGACAGGAGAAGTTAGAAGACATGGCCGGCCACATGGAGGTTCCAGCTTCTTGGCGTAGTTCGCTTCCTCAGAATATTTCAAACTGAGCAAAATAGCATGTGTGTCTCCTCAATTTTGATGCTATGTATATTAATTTTTTTGGTCAATATACCCAAGCATTTTGACAACGGCTATGATGAAATCAAAATGCTGGCCCAAATTGACATTCCAGTGCCACTTCCTGCTGTATCATCGAACACAATTCCCAGATGGACAAACTCATTAGCATTTGCTTAATAGTACATCTTCTGTGTCTTTGTTTGTAACATCCTGTCTCTTTTTCTTTTCAGTGTGTCACATTAGCAACATATATAGCTGGATGATTTTTTTCAACCCAACCAATGAGTTCATGGGGGAAATACAGCCAGTCAAAAAACTGTATTATGATTTCCAAAGTTTAAACTCATTCTGCCACCTTGTTTTTTCTGTTTGTCATTCTTTCTCCTGATCCCTTTTAATCCCCCTGACTTGATCAAGTATTCTTTGCCTCATTTTCCCCATTTTGGAGCTGCGTCCTTCAGTCTTTAACTCCCCGACAATCCCTCCCTAACATGACATTTTTCTTCCTTCTCTTCCTAGCCTCATATTTCATTTGAGATTACCCAGGATTTCAGTTTCATACAGTTATTTGTTAACTCCTTTCCCCCCCCACATTTTGGATCAATTTATACTTAACTACAAGTTTTAGTGATTCGTTTTCATTTATTTCTTATATTTCACATAATTTTTAAAATTTGTCTTCATTTTTCTAGTATACACCCAATTCTTTCAGAGATATTCTGTGAGGAGATAACATTTATGGGTCCTTCCCTGTCCAGATATACCTATGTTTTACTTCCTTCTTGAATATTAGTTTGGCTGCATATAGGATTTTGGGTTCAAAAACTTTCCTCAGAATTTTGAAGATTTGCCTGTTTATTCCTGTTTATCACTATTTTCTTTTTGGTATAAAATACTTCCAATGAGAAATCTAATACCAGTCTAATTTTCATTCTACTCTGGGTGAGTTTGAAAAAATTTGTGGAATTTTTTGAGGAATTTATATATACACACACACACACACATATATATGTGTATATATATACACATATATATATCTCTATAGTTAAATGTCTGAAATATGACCTTTGTGTTCTAGGTATGTGTTTTTTTTTCCCAAACTGTTTAGTCTTTGGTGAGCAACTTGTAATTGAATATCATCTTTCTTAAATTACGAGAATTTTTCTTTTGATTTCTTTGGTTACTTCACAGTCCCCACTTCCCTCACCAATTCTCTCTAAATGCTATTTCTGAAACTTGTAGGTATAATCTTCTGGTTTCAACCCCACATGCCCCTTATTTTCCATTTCTTTCTTGTAGTTTTGCCACATGACAAACTACTGCAAAATTTAGCAGCTTAAAATGACAACAATTTATTATGACTCATGATTCTGAGGCTGCCTGGGCTGTTTCTGCTCTATGTCACCTTGACTGGGCTCCTTCAGGCACCTGCATTGAGCCGGGAGCTCAGCTGGGGCACCAAGTTTCCCTTTCCCGTCGCTTCTTTCTCCACACAGTATCATCCTTCAGAGCCTCTCCACGTGGCCTTTTTCTCCAACAGGGTTGCCTGAATTTCCTTACAGCGGGGCAAGTTGGTTTTGAGAGAGGGCATTCCAAGAGTTGAAGCCTCTGCATCAAGCCTGCTAATGTTCCATTAGCCAAAGTGAGTGACACGATCAAGCCCAAATTGGCATGCGAGGTTATTCTGCAAGGCTGTAAGAGCTGAGAAGTAGGTGGTTTTTTTTTTTTTTTTGAAACAAACAATGTAATAGTCGACCAAAGTTGAGGTGCTAGTGGCTCATCTTTGGAATGAAAGATTTTTGCTATCTCTTGGAGGTTTAATTCCTACCGGAGACGCTGCCCAGTTTCTCTTAGAGCCCTCATTCACTGGTCCAGTCCTTGGGGGCTGGGTCGGAGGTGCTCACCTTCTTAACTGCACTGCCTTCAGCTTCCCAATCAATCTTCCTGTTGAGTGTTTTGCAGTTCTCTTGCTCTTCTGCTGTCTTTTGTTTCTTAGACTCACAGTATCCCAGTCTTCACCTGCTTAGTTTTAGGCACCAGTGTCCTTTTTCTTAACTGTACCCATCTTAATCTCTGCCCTCCTTTTCTCTCCTACTGGAGATGTGATGCTGCTCTTTGAGAAATATAAATTGGGTTTTCTGCCAGAAATAGATTTACCTTTATATCTTTTTCCCCAAAAGGTGTGTCGCTAAGTCTTTGTGATTTAAATAATCACATTTAAATTACATTTAGCAAATATTTGCTGAATGGCTCAATTAATGTGGAAGAATTTATTGGTTGGGCTTAATGAAGTCTGTTATTGCAAGCATTAGTGATGAGAGCACCCTGGGAGTCACCTAGACTAGTGATTCTTAAACATTGTTTAAATCCATCAGTGGCTTCTCATGGCACTTACGATGAAGTCCAGCTTTCTTGGTATTGCACAACTGACCTTTTCCGGTGTACAAAGTGCTTAATTCCAAGGCCCCATCTCCAACTCTCACTGATTTCCTCTTTCATTTCCCACTGATCTTTATTCAGCTTTTCAAATGCATCACTGTCTTTCAGTTCTGGCCTTCTGTACATGGAAGGCTTTCTTCCCGGAAGGGTCTTCTCTCTTCAATAGTCAGTTAACTCTAACACATCCTTTAGATCGTGTTTCTGAAACCTCAGCCACGACTCCTCCACATTGCCAATGCTGGGTTCAAATCCTCTGCAATAGTCTGTAAAATCCTCCTGTTGGAGTGCTTATCATACTGCATTGTAATTGCCTATGTCCTGTCTGGCTCACCCAACTGCTATACATTCTAGGAGGTCAGGAACTATGCTGGGTATCCAGCCTGTGGCACATTATTGAATATCCTGTCTATTACTGTGCCTGGCACATGGAAGACATGTGGAAACTATTTTTTGAATGAATGATTGCATTAATGTGCTTCAAGCAACTTTTACAAAATTTGGATAAAATTTTGCATTATTAGCCTACAATTAAACATCATGAGGAACCTCTGTAATGCCTCCATATACACTAGTTTCTCCTTATCCATGGTTTTGTTTTCCACAGTTCAAGTTACTCAGGGTATAGTACAATAAAATATTGACAGAGAGAGAGTACACATTCACATAACTTCTATTACAGTGTATAGTAATAATGGTTCTATTTTATTATTAGTTATTGTTGCTACTCTCTATCTGTGCCTAATTAGTAAAGTAAATGCAATCATAAGTATGTACAGGAAAAAATGTAGGGTTTGATATTATCTGCAGCTTCAGGCATCCACTGGAAGTCTTGGAATCCACTCATCCACCCCCCAAAGATAAAGGGGGACTACTATACTAGGGTTTGAAAAAAAATTCCAGTTGAAACAGAGTTCTGTTATTAAAAGAGTTTGAAAACATGGCCTGGGATCATGCTTTCATTTCACAGATATGGAATAGATTCCAGTACAGGAGTGTCTTACAAAGTCTCACATCCTCATGAATGGCAGAGTTGAAGCTAAGCCATCATGCTGGCTCTTCTGTGACAGAGTCTTTTTGATGGGCTGGTTAGCATCCCTGCCCCATCTGATGCCTGCTTCCCCGAGATGCAACCTTCAATGTTCAGCCCTTAGCCCTCAAGGTGGTACCCACGCAACCCCTATTCCCCCCTGACCCAAGCAGGAATGAAGACTGTCTCCGAAAAAGTTCTTTCATCAGTGCTATTTTTTAGGATGCCTGATCACCAAATCTTAATGGGGCTTGTCCAGAAAAAACTCAGCACGCCTACCAATTTCATGTTAGTCTTTTGAAGAAGGTTTGATCTCTGTAGCAGATTCCAAAGCCCTTGCTTTGAGGGTATCAGACATCTCATGAATATCCCACCACAGTTAAAGAGAGGCAGGAAGCATAGTTTTTCTCATCCTGTTTTATAGTTAAGGAAACTGAGACTAGAGGGGTGATGTGAGCTGCTCAAAACAGGACACAGACAATGAAGAGAAGATCAGGAAAGAACAGGTACACATTAGCATCCTCCCTGGGGACTGCGCTGCTGTTAACTGATCAGCTTAACGAGTACCTGATGTTCCGCTTCACAAGAGGTGAACTACAACACAAATCAGCACAATACAAAAAGTGCCTGTTTTTGGAGGAGGATGTTAAATGGACCTTCCCCATTTTTAACATGCAGTGGGAGATATTGTGGCTGCTGTGTTGGGGTGCGCCACTCAGGCCCCCTTCAGGACCAAGGCACTCAGTCCCCCAACTTCCTTCACAGCAGCGTCCTTCTCTGGTGACTCCTTTGGATGGAGGGAGCTTCCTTGTTCAAGTTTATGTCTTCTCTATGGGGACAGCCTGCAGCCAGGGCTGGTGGATGCAGGTGTACAAAGACCTGTTTCTGTGGCCTTTGTGTGGGAAAAATCCAGTTTGAGAGCTCCTTGGGAGATCAGCTGAGAGATGATACAACTGCACAGAAATATGACTCCCTTTGCCCGATCCTGCTCTTTCACTTCTTTTTCTAAAATTTAATTCACTTTTTAAAATTGGGCATATTTATAATGTGCAACATGTTGATATGATGTATGTATACACTGTGGAATGACTAAATCAAGCAAATCAACATATGCATCATCTTACACACTTATCTTTCTTTGTAGTGGAAACATTTAAATTCTACTCCACAATTTGCAAGTATACAATACGTTGTGGCCAGGTATCATGGCATACATCTACAATCCCAGCACTTTGAGAGGCTGAGGCAGAAGGATCATTTGAGCCTAGAAGTTTGAGACCAGCTTGGGCAACATAGTGAGACCCATCTCTACAAAATATTTAGTACGCTGTTATTAACTATAATCACTGTGTTGTACAAAAGATCTTCTGAACTTATACTTCCTGTCTAACTGAAATTTTGTATCCTTTGACCAACATCTCCCCATTCTTCCCCTCCTGTTTTAGAATCCAAATGTAAGTGAGCTCATGCAGTATTTGTCTTTCTGTGGCTGGCTTATTTTACTTAGAATACTCTCCTCCAGGTTTACCCATGTTGTTGCAGATGACAGGATTTCCTTCTTTTTAAGGCCAAATTGTAATCTGTTGTGTATATTACCACATTTTCTTTACCCATTTATGCATTGATGGACACTTAGGTTGATTCTATATCTTGGCTATTGTGAATAATGCAGTGAACATGGGAATGCAGTATCTTTTCTACAAACCAATTTCATTTCCTTTGATTATATACCCAAACCTGGAATTCCTGGGTCATATGGTAGCTCTATTTTTGATATTTTGAGGGAGCTAGTATTGTTTTTTCATAATGGCTGCATTAATTTACATTCCCACCAACCATGTGCCATTATTCCCTTTTTCCCACATCCTCTTCAACATTTGTTATCTCCTGTCTTTTTGATAATAACCGTTCTAACAGGTGTGAAGTAATATCTCATTGTGGTTTTATTTTGCATTTCCTTGATGATTAGTGATGTTGAATATTTAAAAAATATACTTGGCCATTTGTATAGAAATGTCTTTTCAGGTTCTTTGCCAATTTTTAAATTGGGTTTTTTGTTTTCTTGCTATTGAGTGGTTTGAGTTCCTTATGTATTTTGGATATTAACCCCTTATCAGATGTGTGATTTACAAATATTGCCTCTGTTCTGTGGATTGTCTGTTCATGCCGTTGGTTGTTTCTTTTGCTGTGCAGAAGTCTTTTCATTTTACGCAATCCCATTTGACTATTTTTGGTTTGTTACCTGCGTTTTTGGGTTCATATCCAAAAAGATCTTTGCCTAGACCAAAGTTATGGGGATTTCCCTCTGTGTTTCTCCTTTACTTCCTTATATGAGGCATTCCCCAATAAATATCCTTATTGAAAATCTTTAATTCAGGGTCTATTTCCTAGGGACTCAAACCCCACAGAGGTGCCAATGAGCTGGGCATTGCCCACTCCCAAAAAGGAGTTTTCTCCATTACCAAGTCAAGAGAGGAGGAGCTTCAAACAATTACAGAGACGACACTGGATGTTGGAGACTGTAGAGGCTGAAACCTAACTTACAATTGGAAAAAACTTACAGGTGGGAGGCTTTCTGGCATTGTCCCAGATGGCTGTGCAAGGATATAGGAGTGGGAATGAGCTGCAGGTGTGGTGCCCTGGGAAATGAGACAGATTTTGGATATCTTGAAAGGTTCTTCACCCAAAATGCTGGCCTTGAGGGTTGAGGTGACCCCTCCCTTGTGGATTACCCGTGCCAGGAGCTTAAGGCATTGTTCTATTGGTGAGTTCGAAGAGGCAACATCCGTGCCAGCAATCTGCAGATGGGAGATCTCACCTCTGGCATTGAGGGTCTTTGAAGAATCTCCTAAAATACCCCCACAGGACAAAGGAGCCAATAATAGGGTGTTTGCCATGACTAAGGGAATTAAAAAATCCAGAAAAGACCAGAGATAGCACCAGGCCTGGTAACCAGGCGTAAAAGACACTTTGACTTTCTTCGCTTCTCTCATTGCTCTTCTCTCTTTCCCACCATCAGAAGAACCAGTGGCAACGTGGTCCATGGGAGGAAGAAACAAAAAGCCTATGAGAACAGTTAAGTAGAAGGCAAAACAAACAAACAAAAACCTCAAACCTTCCAAAGACTTTCGCACCGTGGATTTTCTCTCTGGTCTCTAATACAGTGGTCTGGGGAGAAAAGTTTTAAATTGGATGACAGATTTAAGTTTCGGCATTCAAATGGAGTGGCCTTTTTTTGCTCCTGAACGTGAGGATGCTTGTGAATTCCTGAGACTGGCTGAGAAAGTGCTGGCATCTCCCTGGGATTTTATTCAGGAACAGAGAGGTATTGTTTTGCTGAGCAAGTATAGAAGAGATCAGATGAAAAGGGAAACATTTGTTTTCTTCTTGCACCATGCTAAGTCCAGTTCATTCAATAAATAGGTTACACTTAGCTTTCTTTTTTATTAATTTCCTGCTGAGATCTTACTGAGAGCAGAAGGCAGCATGTAAATCTTTTGATCTGGAAAGTTTTTTAATTTTTTGTTTTTGTTTTTGTTTGAGACAAAGTCTTACTCTGTTGCCCAGGCTGGAGTTCAGTGGTAAGATCATGGCTCACGGTAGCCTCAACGTCTCTGGGCTCAGGTGATCTTGTCACTTCACCCTCCCAAGTAGCTGGGACTACAAGCATGCACCACCACACCCAGCTAATTTTTGTATTTTTTTTTTTTGCAGAGAAAATGACCCCCTTTGTTGCCAGGCTGGGCTGGTCTTGAACTCCTGGGCTCAAGTGATCTGCCTGCTTTGCCCTCCCAAAGTGCTGGGATTACAGACATGAGCTACCACACCTGGCCTGGAAGGTTTTCTTAGAGCAGTGTTTCCCCAAGTGTGTTCCATATTGAGTATTAATAATGAGTATTAATTGAAAAGAGTTCTCTGGGGCCAAATAATCTGGGAACCACTGTGCTAAATAAAATTCAGTGGTATTCTTTCTTTTTTTTTTTTTTTTTGAGATGCAGTCTTGCTCTGTTGCCTAGGCTGGAGTGCAGTGGTGCGATCTCGGCTCCCTGCAAGCTCCACCTCCCGGGTTCATGCCATTCTCCTGCCTCAGCCTCCTGAGTAGCTGGGACTATTGGTGCCTGCTACCAGGCCCAGTTAATTTTTTTTTTTTTAGTAGAGACAGGGTTTCACCGTCTTAGCCAGGATGGTCTTGATCTCCTGACCTCGTGATTCGCCTGCCTCGGCCTCCCAAAGTGCTGGGATTACAGGCGTGAGCCACAGCGCCTGGCCCAGTTCAGTGGTATTCTTATTGCAGGCCTTCTCAGAGCTTTTAAAATAATAACATGCACTGTGATTCTAGGATAGGATTCTCAACAGAAACTTATTTGATAGCTAAATCATTTATCTAGTGAATGTCTTTTAGGCCCATTGTTTCTGGAAACACTTAGGAGTAGACACATTTTAGGATCATTCTCTTTCCTGTACTGCTAGGTTAGAGCAGTGCTTTCTGGTAACAATTGTGTTGCAGTATAATATGTTGAGACATTGACTTAGTCAGTTTGGTCTGCTGTAACAAAAATACCACAGACTTAAATAAAGACTATTTATGTCTCACAGTGGAGACTGGAAAGTCCAAGATCAAAGTGCTGGAAGATTCTGTGTCTGGTGAGGGCTTGCTTCACTGTTCCTGGATGGCCGTCTTTTCATGGTGGCCGTGTTCTCACAGGGTGGAAACAGACCTCCAGGCCATCACCCCTTTATAAGGAAACCAGTCCCATTATCTGGGCTCCAGCATAATGACCTAATTATCTCTCAAGGGTTCCACTTGCATATGCTATCACATTGGGAATTAGGTTTCAACATACAGACTTTGGGAGGACATAAACATTAAGTCCACAGTAAATATTAACTGAGAGTTTCAGCTTTATCAGCCTAGACACTCCATGTAGCAATTTTAGGTCAGGTTTTTTTTTTTTTTTTTTTTTTTTGATGAAGTCTTGTACTGTTGCCCAGGCTGGAGTGCAGTGGCGTGATCTCAGCTCACTGCAACCTCTGACTCCTGGGTTCAAGTGATTCTCCTGCCTCAGCCTCCTGAGAAGCTGGGATTACAGGTGCCTGCCACCACTCTCGGCTAATTTTTTTGTATTTTTAGTAGGGACAGAGTTTCACCATGTTGGTCAGGCTGGTCCTGAACTCCTGACCTCAGGTGATCCACCTGCCTTGGCATCCCAGAGTGCTGGGATTACAGCCATGAGCCACCGTGCCCGGCCTGGATCTGCTCTTAACTCACCAGCCTGGGCTTGGGGGCTTCCTCTAGGCAGGGCTGCTGTTCATGTTCTCAAGGTGTGCACTGCAGAGGATTCCTGGAAACACGGGTGGGAAGGGCACCACTGGAGCTGGGCAATGCATAGCCCATTTCCCCGTAAGGCTGTCCTGTGGGGCTCCTTCTGGAAACTGAGCAAGTCTGCTTGCTCTTCAACCGCTGAACCTGTTTAGGGATTCTCTGAGCCCTCCACCAACCTCTGTGCCATCTTCTCCTCTTCTGATCTTCTTCCTGGACTATAGGAAGAAGTCTAGGTTCTGGAGTATAGTCATGTGGCCTTTTAGTACAGACTTATTTGGGGTGGGGGGAGTGGCTTAAGGCATTAAGCAGTTTGTTACAGTGCTCCAAATCTTCTAGATTCAGGCAAGGACAGAGACAACCCTCAAAGAAAGTTGAGCATGGATGAGAACACTCTGTCATTGAGACACAGAGCCTGGAGGAGAAAATATCACATGGCTAGAAAATTCTTTTCAAGGTTCAACTTATTATTTCCTCAATCCCACACATGTAACTTTTGCCCTTGCTGTAGAAATCCTACTGATTTATAATAAGCCTCTGCTCATGGAAGGGAAATGAGAGCGCAGAGCACACGGCTGAGTTATTGTGCTTGTTGATAACATTTGGTGCAGCTTGGGAAATTATTGCGGAAAGCTTGCTGCTTTGGGGAACTTCCCAGAAGCCAGAGTTTGCAGCGGCACCGCCCTCATCCCTCCACTTGGGGTCTCACTTCCTCTGAGGTGCTCCGGTGCTCCCAGAGCTGCCGGGAGCTCTAGGTTGAAGAAATTATGGCGTGATTTAGAGGAGTTAAAAAAATTATCCCGCGTGCATCTCAACAAAAGAACAGGGTACTTACAAAGCAAGCAACATCCCTTTGCCTTAGATTTTGCTCCAACACAGAACCATCATCTCCAGAAGCTTAAATGAACAAGGTCATGACCCTAGAATTCTGTGTTCGGCTAAATTGTCATTGATGTGTGAAGCCATAAAAACAAGCAAACAAACAAACAAACAAAAACACTTAGGGAAACGCAATGGTGTAGAAAGTATGCTGCTTTCTTATGCTTCCTGGAAACTGTTCTAAGATGTATTTCACCTGACTCATAGATAAATCAAGGATTCAAAAGCTGATGATGATATTGTATGCTGCAAAGAAAATCTCATTATGTTCCAAAGAGTACAAATGGCACAAGCCACATTTTCTGACTGGGATATGATAGAATGAAAAAATTCTAAAAACCTGTAATAAATGGAATAAGAAATAATTTTCAGAAATGACTATGGAAGGAAGATGAAATAAAAATTCAATTATATGTTTAGAAAATGAGAAATTTGATACAATGAAAACATTTCATAATTTAATCATTATCATTTCATTTGTGAATGAGAAGTTATTAACTAGGGTGACTCTTGTGCCAGAGGAAAGGACAGGATCAGGACAGGAGTCTGCAGCCTCCCCTGAGGAAAGGGCCACCCACCAAGAGAAGCTTCATCACCTGAACTGCCCCGCAACAGGGAGCCTTCAGGGAGGGTAGAGGAACTCATTTGATAGGAGTTGGCTGAGGAGGAAGAAAAAGAACATTAGGAATGTCTCCCCTGAGGGGAAAGAGACAAACTGGAATCAAAGGCAGCAGCAAGATAGAGCCAAAGAAATGCCAGCAGGCCTTGAGATTCAAAGACTCCATCTCCAAATCCCTGTAACTCACCTGAATGGTAAATGACCTTCCAAGAAGCAGACCCACCTGGTGGAGCAGCTGAATTGGCCCTTGGCTGCTGCCTATGCCATCTGCTAAAGGACATTGCCAAAGTCTACCTGAAGTCCCTTTGGATCGCCTCTGACCCATTGGTGAGTCTAAGGTAGGAAGCCCAGGGGAGAGTATGAAATGCTGCTACAGAGGCCCCAGGTCTTTGCCAGTCCTCTCCTGGCAGGTTGCTGTCTGCAGCTCTGCCTGCTTTCACCAGCATCTCATCCCAAAGCTCACTGGGCAGGGGCCACATTTCTGCCCTACACCACGTTATCCCTTTCCTCACCCCGCACCCACAAGACTGTGCTAATCTGGCAGTGGCTACGGTATGCAAGGCTGGCAAGAGCCCCTACAGGGAGGCTTGGGCAGTCTTGCAAGATGGAATACTGACGCTGATTGATGCTCAGAATGTGGCCATGTCTCCCAAGGGAAGTGCTGCTGCCTGCAGGGTCACCTAGGGAGGAGAGCACCCTGGCCTCCTGAGACACACTCACACAGGTGGAGCTCCTAGTTGCACCAGATATGCCAGCTGTAGAAGTGCATGGTCTCTGGGCACATGAGGCCAGAGCCCCAGCCCCAATCTACCCTGCCACTGCTGTTGCTGTTGCTGTAGCAGCCTGGGGGGGGTCCTTATGGGTAGACCTGCTGGAATGTGGACTTCGGGCATGGAGGGACTGCCCCCCAACCAAATACCTATTGCATCTTCCTCTGGGCCTGTATTCTCATTGTTTTGCTCAACTGCAGCCTCACACCCTGACCTTGACCTGTCAAATGCCAGCCAGAGAGTGAATTTTCTACACCAATCTGTCCTTTAAATTCTTCAGGACCTGCTCACTTCCCCTTTGAATAATGTCCAAATGCCTTAAGAAGACACTACAGGATTGAATACTTCTTTGCCAGGCTTATTTTGCTCCTTTTTTCTTTCAAACTCCATTCTCCAGCCTCTCTGAATGACTTGGTGTTTCTCTCTTTAGGCTGTTGCTCTCATACTCGTCTCATTTTCTCATCAGACATCTCTAGCCCTCTTTATCGGGGTAAGTAGCACCATCTCATGCTACAGGTCTCTGCTGAGGCATGGTTCAAGCTGCAAAGCCTTCCCTGGTTCCCGAAACCTGGCTCAGATGCCCCTTCTGAGCTCTGGAAGCATATTCTACCTCCCCTATCTCAGCAGATACCACATTAAATTGTATTTTCTTATTTTCTGGTTACACCATTCCCCCTCAAGCATAAATTATACTTAGGCAAAAGCTTTCTTCTAATTGTTTTGTTGTTGTTGTTGTTGCTTATTTACTTGTTTAGATCCTGCTGCCTATTCATATACCTGGCACACAACTGTTGTTCAACAAATAGTTGCAGAATCACAGGATAAATGGCAGATGCACTGCAGTCCTTCTGGCTCCTGCACTTGCCACAGGAGAGGCAGTACTTTGGAGATTGCCCATCTCCTGTGGGCTCCAGAACCCTCATGTGAGGGAGCTGGCTCCATAGAGAGTTCACACTTACCTGGGTAAGATTTGTTCTGGGACCTCCAGAGGCAAGTATGGAGAGGGGAGGGTACATAAGTGGCAGCAATGTCCTCTAGGTGAACCCTACTTTGCAGAGTTTCTTAGTGTGGCTGCACCCACATCCAAATTCCTTTGGTGTATAATTGAAATGCACAGCTGGGCCATTCTCAAAATAATAGAGGCTCCCCCAAGGAGTTTGTATTTCTGAACTCGACAAGATCCAGAGGGACCGAACAGAACATTGAAAGATTTGCCTCCTTTTGTTTCTGTTTGTGTCAGAACTCCAAGGTGGTGGGAAATTTGGACTGTGCCAAGGGAAATCCAGGTTGGAGAAATTAAACCCTGCCATGTTTTAAGTTACACATGCCCAGCAAATACTCAAAGAAATGGGTAACAGAGAATCTTAGCATTTTATCAATTTCCATTCCCCCACACCCCTAGGACACACAGCTTAATTACATTTCTGTCCTTGCAGGTCTGTGAGCGTTTTGGCAAGTGGAAGGTGGATGGCAGTAATGTGTGTCATTTCCAGGCCTGGCACCTAAATACCTCCTCTGTGCATTCCACGGTGGCTCACTCTTGCCTTGTTGGCCAGCCAGATGCAGAAGATCCAGCATAGAGTTCCAAAGCCTCCAGGACTTCAAGGCATCTAGGAGATAGAGGAGCAACCAAATGCAGGGTGCCTGGGCCCCTGGAGGACTGCATGGAGCAGAACCACTCTTCCTCATCCCCTCTTTCTGCTGATTCCGTGTGATGTGAGCAAGAAAAAACCTTTGCTGTATTAAGCCACTGAGGCTGGCAGCGGGGGTGGGTGGGGGGTTATTTGTGAAAGCACTAAGCCTGCTCTGACTCAACAGCCTCCTAGCCTCTGTCCTCCCCAGGTTATCGCTCCTGTCCTAGCTGCCTGAATTTCCAATTATATTCCAGGTACTTACAATACAAGGGTAAGAGCAGAGTCCCTTGTACAGGAGAGTTGCAGATACTGGAAGTTCAAGTACAAAGGAGAGGTCTTGAATGTTTGCTAGCCACATTGCTCCTCTGTGACTGTGATGTGCCAAGGCCTGCAGGAATTTTCTCCCCAGAGCGTGGCTTCAGTATGCATCAGCATGGCTGCCTGATACCTGTTATTTCTACATGGGCTGGCCTCTAAAGGAGAACAAAGCTCTGCAGTGGCTGGACCCTCTCATTCCTGCCGAAGCCACATGTCCTTGCACATCTGAGCGCTAGAGACCATGAGTAGGGGACAAGCCCAACCCCTGTTCTGGAACACTGACCACTGTCTAAGCCACAAAGAGAGTAACAGGTTCTTCTACACTGTGCCGAAGAATTTCTGCTTGAGAGTCAGAGAGATGTGGGCTTGAAGCCCTACTGTGGTATTTCAGTGACTTTGGGAAACCTTAATATCTCTAAGTGCCATTTACACACACACACAGACACACACACACACGTACACCTTTATAGATCTCACTCTATATACAGATAGACATATCTATGTAGACTTCTATATAGAGACAGAAAAATTAAGATACTTGTTGCACAGTCCTCAGTATTGTGCCTAATACACAATATGCCCTAAATACATGATAGCTTTGTCCGTGGTAAGAACTGCAATAATAACAAGCACTCACTGACTGCTCCTGCCAGGCTTTACCTTAACTCATTTAACCCTTACAACAAGCGTATGAATTAAGTTCTATTATTAGCTCCATCTTATAGATGGCGAAACAGAAGCAGAGTAGTGTCCACGCTACGGGTCATACGGTTAGATACAGCTAGAGTGTCCGAGCAGACACCCCAGCTCACACAATTAAGAGTCCCTACTCTTGACTGTTAGGTCAAGAAGATGATGAGGAGTAGAAGGGTAATCATGTTGATGATGCCATCCTCTGGTTTCCTCAGCTTTTCTATGGAGCCCTTTGCCCACAGGAAAATTTAACTGTGCCGTGTCCTTTCCTTTCTCTCTGGCCTCCATGGCTCCTGCCGTGGGCAGCTGAAGGGTCTTCAGATGCAAGGGAGGGGGCCCGTTTGGCTCAGCCCAGTGTCTGGCACTGGTAGCCCTGCACGTTCCAGCAGTGGCACCAAGGACCCGGCGTGGGCAGAAGCATGCAGGCTGGAGCTGCCCTCTAGGGGCACTGCTTCTCCTGCCCTCATCACTCCACTTCTCCTGTTAGAAAATGCCTGAGGAGGTGCCACTCCTGCGGGGCTCTTTTGAAGGGGCTGGAAGTCTTCTCTGTTACCACCTTTACTTACCTGTCGTCTGTGAATGTGACGGGAGAGGCCAAGGCTTTCTTTGACTTCTGCCACTGCCCATGGTTCATGGCCCTCTCACCCTGCTTCTCTCGTAAGCAGTGCCAGCAACTTGACATTCTGAGTGAATCCTTGCTAGGGCCCATCCAGCACTTCTAATGGTGCTGTCACCTGGCGTCTTTATCATGATCCCTGCCCTCAGTGAAGGCCACTTTGCATGTGGACCCTGATGCTGGACACATGATGGTCAGCTCCAGTAGACTTTGGCCTGTCAGTCCATCCCAGGGGCCCGGGGGTGTCCATCTGGGATTGTGGTATTGGCTCTGTCTCATCATCACCAGCACATGCTGTGGAGACTGCTGCCTCCTGGGGGATTAACCATTACCCTTCCTTAGTGCCATGGTCAGTCCAGCTGGGAGGCTGGTGCTGGAGCAGCATATGCCAGGGGCCCCAGGTAGCTGTAACCACTGCTAGGAACTGAGTTGAGTCCCCTCAACATCTGTAAGTTAAATCCTTAACCCCCTGGCTGGGCGCAGTGGCTCACGCCTGTAATCCTAGCTACTTGAGAGACTGGGAGGCAGAGGCGGTGGATCACCTGAGATCAGGAGTTCGAGACCAACCTGGCCAACATGGGGAAACCCTGTCTGTACTAAAAATACAAAAAATTAGCTGGGCATGGTGGCACGTGCCTATAATCCCAGCTACTTGAGAGACTGAGGCAGGAGACTCTCTTGAACCTAGGAGGCAGAGGTTGCAGTGAGCTGAGATCATGCCATTGTACTCCAGTCTGGGCAACAAGAACAAAACTCCATCTCAAAAAAACACACACAAAATACAAAAAACAAAAACAAAAACAAAAGCAAAGCAAACAAAGAAAAAACCCCTAAACCCCAATGTGATTGTATTTGGAGATAGGGCTTTTATGGAAGTAATTAAAGTTAAATGAGGTTATAGGATAGGGGCCTAATCCAATAGGATTAGTGGCCTTATTAGAAGAAGAGATACCAGATCTCTCTCTCTCTCTCTCTCTCTCTCCCCCCATGCAAAGTATGGAAGAAAGGCCATGTGAGCACAGTGAGAGGGTGGCCATCTGTAAGCCAGGAAGAGAGCTCTCATCAGAACCTGACCATGCTGACACTCTGATTTTGACCTTCCAGCCTCCAGAACTGTGAGAAATAAATATTTGTGGTTTAAGCCATCTACTCCATGGTATTTTGTTATGACAGTCCAGGTTAACTAAGACAGCCACCTTCATCTGCACCAGAAATTTAGTGTTTTTTCACATGTGGGCCTTATGGTAAGAGCTTCACTATTCTGACCTTATTTATTTCCAACCCTTGGTCCCAGGCTTATCTGCTGATACCAAGAGCCTCTCTGCTGTGCCTGCCACTGTGCATGAACCATGCTTTCTGCTGCATATGCCTTTGTGCTCACACTGAAAGTGAGTCACTGAAACTTCTACTGAGCTAGCCCTCATCTCCACTCCTATGACCAATGGCAGAAGCATAAATTCCACACTGTCAGTGGCATTTGAGACTCCTCTGAATGCATTTTCATGTATTATTGAGCATTGGCTATTTGTGCAGACATTGTTGTTGCTCCCAGTGAGGCAGCCATGAATGAGAGGAATGAGGTCTCTAATTTCATAGAATCTATGTTCTAGTGAGAGGGACACACAGGCACATGCACACAAACATGTGAACAGGATAACCTGAATAGTGTTAAGTGCTAATAAGAAAAAGAATTCAGGTTGTCGGATAAGCTTTCCGTAAAGAGGTGACATTTGAGTTATCATCTGAATAAAAAGAAGGTGTCAGCTGAGCCAAGAGTCTGGAGAAAATGGTCTGGGGGAGGGAATAGCAACTGCAAATCCTCAAAGGTGGAAATGAGCTGGAGAAGCTTTGGGCTGACCTCAGCTATGGTGTCAGCAGGGATCCGACTGTGCTCCTGCAGGATCTGGGATTGAATACTTGATCTGCTAGCTCCAGCTGCTGCCAACCTTCCACAATGGATGCTGAGTAATGACAGCTTCTCCCAACCTAGGCTCTGTGGAGGCTAAGATTCGAAGTGCAAGGATAGGAACCCCGCAGCTGTCACAGGCATTGGGCTCGAATACATGGCCTCAGTCTGATCCTGTGTTCCTTCTAGGGCTCTGAAAGATATCTGCTCAAAGAGATGATGAGATAGGATAACTTCAAAGAAATGGAAGAACTAACTAGTCTCATCTCTGAGGAGACCATTAATGAGTTGGGTTATCACTTCTTGTCTTTGATATTGATCAATATCAATATCTGAAGCATGCAGAACCAAAGGTGAGAGTTGAGACCATGCCTCTAAGGAATTTCCATGAATACTTGAGTTTTTCAAAGCATGAAGTGGACAGTCTCTGTCTCCTGGCTTCAGCTAGCTTCATATACTGTGTTCAGAGGGCTCACTGGGAGGGGGCCTCTGAGCCAAGGAGGGACCCATCTTGCATTGCATTATATTTCAGAAGACATTATAGAAGGTGATGGAGAAGCTGAAGACACTTGCTCTCCCCACTTTGATATCTGTTTCACCAGAATGACATGGGCCACAGGGGACCTGCAGGAGCTTTGCCCCACCTCCCCCGCAGCTAATCTCTAGCAGGACAGATTTTTTCCTGCCTGGCTCCCTGCTTCCTCACTTAGGTCCATCTCCCTAGAAGAACAGCATTGCTGTCCTGAGCCCAGGCAAGATCTGAGCATCACCATCTTCCTTTGGTTTTGTGTGAACCAAACACCACTGAGGAGTCTTAGAGAGTCAGGTTTGAATTTCATCTCTGTAAGTAACTGTGCGACTTTGAGCATGTCACTAAACTTCTCAGAACCTCAGTGTGTGTTTTTTTTTTCTTTTTTTAATGTCAATTAGGTTGCTATGAGGATTACAAGCAATTGAGTTACCTAATGTGTGTAAGCCACCTAGTGCTGAACCTCGCACAGAGGAGACTAGATGTCCAGGTCTTCTCAACACTCTGCTTGCACTGCTGAGACAGGCCACTGCCATGACACCTGGCCCTCCCTGCTAACTGCTGAGAACATCATCAGTTTCCCTTAAAAGAACCATCAGCCTGATCAGAATGTGGATCACCTACATCCTGTGGATTTGATGATGGGCCACCCTGGCTGTTTCCTACAGAACACCAGACTCACGTCTCCCTCCTCACTGCTTGGTACTTGCTGCTTGCTGTCTGAGGAGAATTCTGCTGCCAAATGAGGTGGCTTTCCTGACAGCTCAGTCCTTCACTTGGGGTCAGAAACCTCTGGATCCTACCCTTCAATCCAAGGTGAAGCTGGGGCTGAAAGTTAGTGGGATCATGGCCCAGCATGCCTCTTCTGAGGCCCATGGCTATCACTAGTGCATGGGGCTGCCTAAATATCAGGGGAGCTAGCTTTCCCCCATTGTCTGAGAAGATCAGAATGAGCCTGTCGCCTATGGTGACATTCAGGGCTGGCAATTACCCAACACAGTGCCCATCCACCCTCAACTTTAATACAGAAATCAGGTGTGTTGTGAAAGGGCTTGAAAAGGCTTTAATTTTCTCAGCCATCTAAGGCTCCGTGCTGATTGAAGTGTCCCTGGTATAAAAGCAGTGTCCATCATGTGTTTTGCTGAATATAACACTTAGCCCAGCTGTGCAATCTTCCCTGACAGTTTCACAATGGGGCTCAATCAAGGCTCAGAAGTTCTCCTCCCACCCGCTCAGACCACCTCCCCCTCCCCTCTCTCTGGGAGAAAGAACAAGTGCATTGTTGGGTGTTTCTCTGATGCTTATCATTGGACCACAGGAGGTATCTGCAGATGCCTGTGACCCTTGAGGCACTGCTCCTTAACCTCGCAACCCAGTTTTCTTGGCAGAAGGGTTAATAGACCATCACGTTCTCCACTCAGTTTCCCCTTCTAGCAACTGAAGCAGTAAAGCTGTTCCTTTGACAGATTTGGAAATTTCTGCTTAAACTGCCAACCTGTGAGAGGTTGAGGTCTATTAAGTCTTTCCGCTAGTCCCAGAGCTGAGTAAGCTGGGACTCAGCTCCACAGGTATTAACTGGCAACCTGAACTTAAATGCCCCACTTAGATAAACAGCTCCATAGAGGCAGGCTTGCTTTGCAGGCTGCCACAAGTAAATCAAGGAAGCACTGAGCTGGCATACGTTTCGGACCTCCCTCAGTGGTGTTTGGGGAGTCACCAAAGGAAGTGCTTAAAAGAAAAGAGGTTTCACAATGGATCCAGGTGGGCAAATTTTGTTGTTGGGATGTTTTACTTTCTGCAAGAGTTGTCACAACTTTGGTGGCTTTGCTGCAAGGCAGGTCACTGTGCAGCTAGAGGAAGCTGGTATGGGGACTTGGAGGACTAACTGAACTTCAGGGCAGTTATGTGAAGTGGGGTAGCCAATTGTCCACTCTAGAGACATGCAAAGGCATGGGAGGACTCTGGCCCCACCTTGCGAAAGCATCCAGGTGAGATGGTGTGTCTGGTACATGCAAGATGCCAGCCAGGAGTTGAAGTGGGGTGGGGTCCAGCTCACACAGGTGAATAGGTGTTAATTTCTCAGTGGGATGTAGAAGTTCAAGACATGAGGGCTGTTGTCCCAAGCTGGGTTGCTGGACACATAATCAAATGGACTGAATCCTCAAGGTGTGGAGCCGCTCTGGGACACGGGGGCTCACAGAACCCAGAGCCCCTAAGGCTGGTGAAGTCCAGCTTCCTGATAAGTAGGTGTCTTGAAGAGCACTCACCAGGAGGCTTTGTGAGGCTGATGCTGCAGGCCAAAGAGGGTCTGGGTAGGTTGAGTCTGGCAAAAGAGAAAGCTGTCTTTGTTGTACAGAAAAAATATATATTGTCCAGTTGGTACTTCCTTGGAGAATAATCTCATACCTTCATGATTAATGTGATGACAGCAATTTACATGTGTTACTAGCATCCAGAAATTGGTTTGCAGTATAGACAATTAGTCCTTAGAGGCTAATGTTGTTTCTTACCATTCACTTTCCTTTTTACATTTTGGCTGTGTCCTGGGGTCATGCCTAACTCTACTGCCTGCAGTGTCTTGGTATTAAATGTGCCTCTTTCTCCTCTATTTTGTCTTTTATTTTTACTCTGTGTTCTGGTTATTATCGAAGCATAACAAACTACCTCAAAACTCAGTGACTTAACTATTCACAATAGCAAAGACTTGGAATCAACCCAAATGTCCATCAGTGACAGACTGGATTAAGAAAATGTGGCACATATACACCATGGAATACTATGCAGCCATAAAAAAGGATGAGTTTGTGTCCTTTGTAGGGACATGGATGCAGCTGGAAACCATCATTCTTAGCAAACTATCACAAGAACAGAAGGCCAAACACCGCACGTTCTCACTCATAGGTGGGAACTGAACAATGAGATCACTTGGAGTCAGGAAGGGGAACATCACACACCGGGGCCTATTATGGGGAGGGGGGAGGGGGGAGGGATTGCATTAGGAGTTATACCTGATGTAGATGATGAGTTGATGGGTGCTGACGAGTTGATGGGTGCAGTACACCAACATGGCACAAGTATACATATGCAACAAACCTGCACGTTATGCACATGAACCCTAGAACTTAAAGTATAATAATAATAATAATAATAAAAAAAGAAAAAAGAAAAAAAAACTCAGTGACTTAAAATGACAACAATTTACATATGTGTAGTATACTATAAGAGACATATCGTGACTATAAGATTAATGAAAGCCATAAGGCCCTTGCAAATGTCTTGTAGGGCGTACCCTATGTGTCACTTAGCAGTGTCATGCAGCCTGGTCTGGAGATTTCCAGGAGGCAAGACCACCTCAGCGCAGATCCAACTATCATGAACCTTAAAACAGTTTCCCCTTACAAGAACAGCTTAGATTCCCTTTATGAAAGAAATAACCTGGTAACTGACTTGGATTGAACAGAGGTATAAGAAATAGGGAAAAATCTCCCAAACTCTGAAATTGGTTTTTATACAGAGAATCTCTCAGTCTGGAGGTCCTCGGACCCTTGACTGTATCTCGCCTGTGCCACTGGCCTGTTCCTGCCATTCATGCTGTGAGAACACTGCCAGCATAAACTGTGTGAACATCAGACGCTGCCTAAGACTCATCTTTGTTGTGAATGAGACCCAAGGGGAAAAGCCACCCTGAGAAAGCTGGTTAACTGGGACCGCCTGAGGCCCCCAAACAAATGTGACAAATGGGAATTCAGAGAGGATGCAGCCTGCATGGGTTTTCTTTGCTCCATGATATCTAAGGTCTCAGCTGGAAAGACTAGAATAGTTGGGAGGGGGGCGGTTAGAATGGTGGGGGCTGGAATTGTCTGGAAAGCTCTCCACTCACATGTCTGACACCTGGGCTGAAATGGCTGGAGGCTGGGCTCAGCTGGGGCTCTCATCTGCTGTGCCCATGTGAGGCCCATCCAGTGTGGCATCTCAGGACACCAGGAATAAATGCTTGAGCACAGACACTATGGCCTAGCCTTGGAAGTCACCCTGCACCCCTGCTGCCATCATCTGTTGGTTGAAGTGGTCACAGGCCTGCAATTTCAAGGGAAGTGAATATAGGAAGGAATATCCCAGAATTTGTAGCCGTAATTCAAAACCACAGTGCCCCTGGAGTTTGCTTCATTGTTGTTCCTCCTAACACTTTACCTGCTTTCTTTCCTCTCATCCTGCTCAAGCAGACTGCTTCCCTACTCGGGAAGAACAGTGGATCTTGTCTGTCTGAGCCTCGATGCTCATCTTTAGTTTATTCTGGCTGCATGGTTGCAAGGATGGGGTTATTCTTTATCTACCCCTCAGGAAAACCTGCCATTGGGCTGGGCTTGTAGCAATGACACCAGAAAAATCATGCCTAAGGAAGCATTTTTCATGGTGTTTCTAAGATGCTCTGGTTCCTTCTCTTCTCCCAGTGGTTTTTATCAAGGGTCATTCTTTTATAGGAAATAGAGACTACAGAATAAATCATTAAGTCTTAAGTGTCTCAACTTTCCCTGCACTCCAACAGCTCTTCTCCATGCAAACCCATAAACTGAGAATTTTTTCCATTATCATAACATTTTTTTCTGATTGTTTGAAAGTGTGCTGGTCTAAGCTCCTAGACTAGATTTAGAATTAGTAGGGATAGGAGAACATGTGTCGCAGTTTGTTTATACCCATCCCACCAACCTCAGTGCCAGTAAAGCAGTCTGCCTCAACCTTTATATATACTAGAGATGGAGTCTCGCTCTGTCACCCAGGCTGGTATACAGTTGTACCATCCTAGCCTACTGTAGCTTTGAATTCGTGGGCTCAAGCGCTCTTCCTGCCTCAGCACCCCCAGAGTAGCTAGGATTACAGGCTAGCTATTCTGCCTGCACTCTGTAGAGTACAGTCCCCCCAGGGTATGGCAGGTAACCCTGAATACAACCTTTCCAAATTAATTAATATCTATTATCTTCAATATGACCTTTCCAATTAATTCATATCTATTATCAACCAAAACCGGGCCAGGCGCAGTGGCTCACGCCTGTAATCCCAGCACTTTGGGAGACTGAGGCAGGCAGATCGCGAGGTCAGGAGATCAAGACCATCCTGGCTAACACGGTGAAACCCTGTCTCTACTAAAAACACAAAAAAATTAGCCGGGCGTGGTGGTGGGCGCCTGTTAGCCCCAGCCACTCGGGAGGCTGAGGCAGCAGAATGGTGTGAACCTGGGAGGCGGAGCTTGCAGTGAGCCAAGATCCCGCCACTGCACTCCAGCCTGGACCACAGGGCGAGACTCCATCTAAAACAAACAAACAAACAAACAAAAAAACACCAAAAAAACCAAAACCAAAACCAAAAAAACCCAACAAAAACTGAAGTTTTTGTTGTGTTTGTATGTTTGATTGGTCTGACAAAGTAAGTACACAGTATAGGTGGAAATGGGTGACTGAGAAGGAGGCCCTAAGTCTCTTTTCAAAAAGGGTGTTCACATGCAAAAGCAATGCAGATGGATGATTTATGGCATTATTTATGGGACACCTCCATGATTTTTGTCTGCTGTAGGAGGAAAGTAAAGTGCACTGGACTTGGTGTCAGAAGACGAGGGTGGAATCCCAACTCCGCTACTAATTAGCACCATGACCTTGGTAAATTATGTCCTGATTCTGAAGCCCAGTCTCCTTAGCTATAAAATGATAAGAACAGAGCCTATTATTTAGAATTGGGATTAAATAGTGCCAGCTTTTTATGGTGAGAATTAAATAAAAGAATTTATATGAAAGTGTTTGTATAATGCAGTTATAAAGGCTTGTGATTTCATTAGTGGACTAAGTCAGGGTCTGTTAACTTAAGGAGCCAGACTGGTGATTTAAATGGCCCAAGAAGCTGGACCTAAAGAGAAGGAGAGTGATGCAGGTGCCCTGTGAGGAGGGATGCTCCTACTCACCTGCTGCTGGCTGTTGCCAAGTTCAGGCCCAGGTGGACAGATTTGATTTTCTCCGAGAATCCAGAAATGTAGACTTTTGTGAGGACTCTTCTGATTTTGAAGATTTGTTATTCATTCACAAATGAATACATACACACACGTAAAGAAAACAGACAAAATGCTCTGTAACTCTTCTTTGTCCTACACACTGCCAGTTTAAGATTTGGTTCAAAAGTGATGCTAAGGGGCATAAAGATGGCATAAAATCATTCCTCCTGCTTCTCTCTGCTAAATACAACTACAACCCTGGAAACAGTGCAAGAAGAATCAAAAAAGAACTCTGGATAGAGGAAGGTGCGCTAGTTGGGGTATCCTGGACAGGAGGAACAACATAGTGGCGGGCATCTTGACACTCCCCACCCAATGGCAGACCGAGACACGGGCCAATGTCTCTCAACCCCTAACCTAACAACAGAAGGTGAGCCAGTTAGGGTCACTCACAAAATATCCTTAAGAAGGGCTAGAGGAATTTCTTCAAAAAGAAAGGAAATTATAAAGGAAATAATTTTGGAGTATTAAGAAGGAAGAAAGAACAATAGAAATAACAGATACTGTATATAGATAAATCAAATAGACTGTCCTCACAAGTTTGTAAGTCATATGCAAGATTGAAATTAAAATTACAACACTCATGCTCAAGACAATGATATTTAAAAGTGGGGTAGATGAAGTGATCTAAATGGAAGTAAGGTTTCCATACTTCAATTCAAGTGGCAAAACACTGATACCAGTAGACTGTGATAAGTCATAAGAGTATATTGTAACACACAGAACAACCACAACAAAACTATATACACCAATATACATGAAACACAATAAATGAGTCAAGAATGACTTCTAAAAAGTGTTCAAGCAACTCACAGAAAGGCCAGAACTGAAAAAGAGAGAATTAAAAATCAGAGGGCAAATAAGTATGTGAAAAGATATTCAGCATCATTAAACATCAGGGAAATTTAAATGGAAATCACAATGCACACCTATAGAATGCCTAAAATAAGAAATAGTGACAACGCTAAATGCTGATGAGGAAGAAGAGATGCTTGATCACTCATACATTGCTGGTGGGAATGTAAAATGTTACATCCACTCTGAAAACAGTTCCGCAGTTTTTTATAGAACTCAACAGGCAATTACCACATGACCTAACAATTGCACTTGGGGGCATTTATCTCAGAAAAATGAAAATGTATCTTGTACAAAAGCCTGTACATAAATATTTGTAATGACTTTATTTTAAATATCCCCAAATGCAAAACAATCAAGGTATTTTTCTATAGGTGAATGGTTAAATAAACTATGGTATGTTCATACTGTAGAATACTTCTGAACAACAAAAAGGATGTTATTATTGATGCATATACCAACTTGGATGAATCTCTAGGGAATTTTCCTCAGTGAAAAAGTGCCAATCCTTAAAGGTTGCAGGGGGCAGGTGTGAGAGAGGAGTAAAAGGACAACACAAGGAATACTAGCGGTGACAGAACTATTCGATTGGTTGACTATGCTGGTGGATACACGAACTTAACACATGTGATAACATTTTGTAGAAATACATGCACACACACACACACACACAAGTAAAGCTGGGAAAATCTAAGTAAGATCAGTAGGTTATATTAAAATGAATATTCTGGTTGTGATATTGTACTATAGTTTTGTAAGATGTTACCACTCCAGTACACTGAGTAAAGAGGGGATCTCTATTATTTCTTATAAGCCTGCATGAATCTATAATTATCTAGAAATGAAAAGCTTAACTTAAGAAAATAAGTGGTGCTGAGTTAAAGGATGCAGAGCTGGACTTACTCATTTTCCAATATTTCTGTGAATACATCCAGGCCTAGAATCAAACTCTTTATCTAAAGGCAATGAAATTAGAATAAGTTAAAAATTGCCTTTGAACTGAGCCTCAATTATGACCTGTTATAAGGCTCAGATTTTGCAATAATGTAAATATCTTTTTTTCTGTGCTGCTGGGAGATTGGAAAGTTTTTTCTCTTTTGATTTCTCACAAGTCAATTCAGTTATGCCTCCTTTGGAACTTGTGAGGTAGGACTCTATTTCTGAAAAACAAATTGTGCATTATCTGTCATCTCAAGATACCTTGGTTTGGACAAATTACAGGAGTGAGTCCCCTTTCCATTTGAATGCTAGAAACTACTCGGCCGGGCGCGGTGGCTCAAGCCTGTAATCCCAGCACTTTGGGAGGCCGAGACGGGCGGATCACGAGGTCAGGAGATCGAGACCATCCTGGCTAACACGGTGAAACCCCGTCTCTATTAAGAAATACAAAAAACTAGCCGGGCGAGGTGGCGGGCGCCTGTAGTCCCAGCTACTCGGGAGGCTGAGGCCGGAGAATGGCGTGAACCCGGGAGGCGGAGCTTGCAGTGAGCTGAGATCCGGCCACTGCACTCCAGCCTGGGTGACAGAGCGAGACTCCAGCCTGGGTGACAGAGCGAGACTCCGTCTCAAAAAAAAAAAAAAAAAGAAACTACTCGATGGGGAAGGAGGAGGCACAGAGAAACTATTTCCTACCAAATTTTCATTAAAGAAATGGCTTTTCCATCTTCTGTCCCTATTGAAGGCAAATAGCAGGATATCGGTTTGGAAACCTCTGTGGTTCACTAGAACCAAGAATTGAAAGCAATACATGGATTCATATAAGGGAACGAATTGAGGCAGACCCAATAATTTGTGGCATGTAGATGTTCTATTTTACCTATACTTTGTAGCAAATGCTACTCTATTAGATTTCATACTTAAAAAAATTGTGCACACATTGCTCCATCTCTTTACAGGCCATTATGACTTCATCCTTAAAAGAAAACTTTCTGAAGGTGTGAGCTCAGAAAGGTGATGGGAGGGAGGTAAGAGAGTGAATAAATAACAGAAACATCAATAATCTGATTTTACATGGTTTTATTTGTTTGATTTTGGTATTATTTAGGCCCTCCAAAAGCTATAAAGAAGCAATTTTTAGTATTAATTGAGTGCCTCCTGCGTGCTAAGCCCTGTGGTGTCTGTTAAAGAGACTAGAAGGAGTAGAAATGAATCCTTAGATAAGGTAATTTACAGATTACAAAATGTTTTCAACTGCATCATCACCTCTGGTTCTCACACAAACCCTGTCAGGTAGTTATTATTACGTGTCATGATTTTGTAGGAGATAAAATAGAATATTGGATAGATTGAAGAAATAACTCATGTTAAGGTTGCTTTCAAGCATAGAGCTTGAGCTGTCTGTAACTTACTTATTATTTCAGTCCCTACCATCTTTTCACTGTAGCACACTGCAGGACCTTACCTCCTGGGGAAATGTCTAACACGTGTTGAAATGTGCAAGCTTGGTGTCTGTTGCTCCTTTCCCACTGCCCCACCTCCCTCTCTCTCTTACACACAGGCACACACACACCACATACATTCCAAGAGCAGGGGAGTCTTTAACTAGCTAAATGGTCAAGCACTCCATGTAGTCACTTAAGAACACAAGATGTCATGTGTTTCTGTGAAAGTTGTCATGATAATTACACAACATGGGATCTACCCAGGCGTTCATAGACTTTGTCAATATACTCAAGGCAACAGAAGAAATTTTGAAAATTCCTTACATTCAAATATTTGTATTTTACACAATAAATTTATATCTACCACAAAAACATTAGATTTTACAGATCAGTATAAAGAAACAGAAGAAAACAAAAACAACTAAGTAAACCTTAGCCCACTTCACAGACTTAAAAAGAGGTCAGTTTTGAAGAGATTTCTAGTCAATTATGAAGAGATTTCTAGATTTTCTTTTTTTCTTTTCTTTTTTCTTTTGGAAACCAGCTCATGTTTAATTGTGACATTTTAAAATTGTACAAGTATTTTGACATCTGCCCCTTCACATTTAATTTCTTAAAATAACAGGAAAACATCAAATAATCCCAGGTTTAATACATTTACCCCTTCAGTTCCTATTTGCAACACTCAATATTCCTCTGAAATATGAAACAGACCTGACAGTGGCCAACAGTATATTTCTGTCTGCTGCCTCCCACCTTCAACGGAGTTGAAAAGTTCAGGCTTAGTGTTGTTGCAGTGGCCCTTGTCCAGAATTGGTACCTCCCCATAGTTGGGGGACTTTAAATGAAAATAGCTTTTTCCCCTTCAAGACGAAGGAAGAAAATCACTCCCCAAAACCAGCAGATCGGGTTGTGAGGTCTTTCCCCTTATCTCACCTCTTCAGGACTTTTTTTTTTTTTTTTCCCAGTGGAGCAAGAGAGACCAAAACCTAACCTGAATTACAAGATACAAGACAGTAACGGCTATAAAGGGAGTGACCAGGAGCAACTGGAACACTCCTTTACTTCCATATCCAATGTATGTGCTTCACAGAAAAACAACAAAAATAACAAATCCACAAAATACAGCAGCTAGGATTACAAAATCCATTCATCCAAGGGTGGTAGAAGGCAGGATGGAAAGTTGGGAGGGTAAATGGCACAGGGAGAAAAACAAAGTATTCAAATCAGACCAGGCACAGGGACTGGCAAATTCTAGAAAACAGCTGCAGAAAAACCTGTGGTCCTTTCAGACTCACAGTGATGTTTAAAATCCACACACTGGTGTTAAGAAGCATTCTGCCTTACGTGCGCCAGAGAGGAAAATTCCTATTCCTCAGAGATGAAAATTCCTATTCCTCAGAGAGAAGGGAATACACAGAAGACCCTTGGCAGTGTGGGTCCTGCCTTCCCTGGCAGGGGAGGTGAACAGGGAAAAGAGCTGCCACAGCCTCCTTCCAATCCTGCCCAACCCCTTTGGACGGCAGGCAACTCAGTGGCCTGGAGCAGCCTTCAGTTTGGCAGAAGACTGATGCGGTGAAGTGAACTTCTCTGCAGAAGTGGAGCTGTTCAGGGCAGACTGCAATGTCTTTCCTTCATTCTTTTTCATTGAAAAAATAGCATCACATAGGCAGCTTCTTAATCCCTATTATTTAATAATAATAATAATAATAGACACAGATGTACAATAGACACATAGATGTACATAGATGTGCAATAGACTCATACATGTACATTAATTAATTCAATAAGTTCCCTAGTATTGAACATTGAGATTGTTTTGAATTTTCCCGGTTACAAATGATGTGGGTTAAAAAAGAGTAATTTATTAATAACTGACATCAAAATTACTCTAAGGAGGGAAAGTGTCTTTTCCTGGGATAATATTTTATTAAATTACTCAGTTTGGAAAATCAAATTCTAATCGTCTATAAGCTAGAAGTGTTCTGAGAAAGTTGTTCAGGTCTCAAAGAAGACATATTCTGCAACTCCTACTTCAGATGTGACTAAGGAGAATGTCTGGAAGGCAGAGCTAAGAGCCACAGGATAAGAGACAGGGGAGCCCTTCTGTGACAGCAGAGTGAGGGTGTGTCAGGAGCTCCCTTCTACACCAGTCCTCCCAGGCACCACAGTGTCTGCCTAGGTCAGACATTGTGTTCAGAATTGCTGGTGATTTTGGAGTTCAGAATTACTGGTGATTCTGTGTCTCTATTCTTCATCACTCTAAATGGAGCTGTGATTGCTGTGAACTGGCCCATTTCACCATGTATAATGATGCAGGTGGAAGGCAAATGACTTGCCTTTGCCATTAATAGGACTGTGGACCAAGAGGAGACCGGTCTGATGGAGAGACTATTGCGCTCACCTTGAGACCCAGGATTGTATTTGGATTCAGTGACTGGAGGTTGCTTAAGGATTTCATCCTAGGTAAAGAGGTTATTCTGTTTTGTTTCCTTTTGTGGAAGAATTAGTTGAGTACTTGATGACCAGAAAAACAGATTGTGATGGAGGTTTTCAGTGCTCATTAACATTTGGTTCTCTTTTCTTTCTGAACACCTGGGAGGAACATACTTTCCCAGGCCCCTTGCAGTTAAGCAGGATCATGCAGTGAGTTCTAGCCAAGGGCTGTGAGGCGAGGTGGCCAAAGCATTTAAGAGCAGTTTCCATTTTCCATGCTCTCTTGTTTCCCGCTACAGTGATCCAGGATGACATGCACTGGTTACTTGGTGTGATATCCAAAGATCATTGAATGTCTGTCAACCTGGTCCCCTGAGTGACTTTGTGGAGCCAAGCCCGTCACCAATCCATGCTGGACACGCATCATTAATGAGGGCAAAATCCCCACAAACTTTTGTTCTACTAGGTCATTGAAATTTGCTTCCACAGCATACCCTGACCTACTCTGATTAGAGTATACTTTGAGCATGTCCTCATTAAAACTCATATCAACATTATTAACCTTTTATAATGCAATTATTTCTTCTAAGTTTGCCATTTGTATTTTAATTTTGTTTATAATAAAGTCACTTAAAGTCACCAGAATTGCAAAGATTGCCGTAACTTTTGGTTTAAAAATCTAATTTCCTTCAGTATATCATCACAGAAGTTTAGAGGGTTTAAGAATCTGGGCTTTGTGAGTCTGACTGCTGTGTACTCTGTTTATTACACGTGTGGCCTATGCTAGGCACTGAGGCAAAAGTTATTCATTGCAGTAATGTTTAAAATACTGAAAAGTTTAACCAATCTAGATGGCTATTGGTAACAGAATGCAATAGAATAACATGCAGCCATTAAAATAATGGGGTAGATCTACAATTGCTTGCATGGAAAGATATTCTGGATATATTGTTGGTTTAAAAAGAAGAACTGGGCTGGCCGCAGTGGCTCGTGCCTGTAATCTCAGCACTTTGGAAGGCTGAGGTGGGTGGATCACATGAGGTCAGGAGTTTGAGACCAGTCTGGTCAACATGGTGAAACCCCATCTTATCTAAAAAAATAAAAATTAGTTGGGGGTGGTGGCGCATGCCTGTAATCCCAGCTACTCTGGAGGCTGAGGCAGGAGAACTGCTTGAACCTGGGAACTGGAGGCTGCAGTGAGCCGAGATCATGCCATTGCACTCCAGTCTGGGCCACAAGAGTGAAACTCTGTTTCAATAAATAAATAAATAAATAAATAAATAAATAAAATAAAAATAAGAGTGCAAAACAGCATCTATCACACAGATACCATGTACATGTAGGTAAGCACGTGCCAGTGGTCATGGCTGAAAATAATTTCAAATTATAATAGTAGACACTTCTGGATAGTAACCATCTGAGATATTTAATCTTTCCCTTTAGGTTTTTTAGTACTGTTCCATTTTAAACATTTTACATGTATAATTTGTAAAAAAACAACCATTTTGGTGTATAAGTAAAATGTACATTTACATTAATGTCATATTAGATATATTTATATTAGATATATTTAATATCTTTACATTTTACTTTATAAATATTTAACTATGTTTCTAAGGTTAAATTTTACTTATAATGGCCTTCTACATCTTTTATTTTCTAAGTTCTTGGTTAAAATTTTATAGTGTTCTTATAGGTCCTGTTTAGTTTTGAAGTTTTCATTTTTAGATATTTAAATATTTTTGTTTTAATTTTGAATGATATTTTTTGTTTACTACATTATTAACTGGTTAGTTTCAGGTGTTTAGCAAATATTTTCTGTATATTTCTTTGATAACTAATCACTCTGCTAAGAGCTTTGCTATAATCATTTTTTAGTTGATTCTGTTTCTAGAGTGCAATCACAACCTTTAGAAGCACCAATAATTTCCCTTTCACTGTATATAAGCTCATTTATTCATTCATTATGTAGTCAAATTGCATTGGCTAAAAATTCCAAAATGTTATTAACACTAATTAATGTAGCCATTCTTCTTTTGTCATTAATTGTAAGAAAAAAAGGGCCTTTGTGTTTCACCATAGAATATAATGCTGGATGTTGGTTTGAGAAAAAGTTTTTTTAATCATGAAAACGAGGGCGGGGGGAGGGATTGCATTGGGAGTTATACCTGATGTAAATGACGAGTTGATGGGTGCAGCACACCAACAAGGCACAAGTATACATAAGTAACAAACCTGCACGTTATGCACATGTACCCTACAACTTACAGTATAATAATAATAAATAAATTAAAAAAAAAAAAAAAAAAAAGAAAACGAAGTAAGTTTTAGTATAATCCTGTGAAAATAGTTTGGGCCGGGTGTGGGTGGCTCATGCTTGTAATCCCAGCACTTTGGGAGGCTGAGGCAGGCGGATCACTTGAGCCCAGGAGTTCAAAACCAGCCTGGGCAACATGGTGAAACCCCGTCTCTACAAAAAATATAAAAATTAGCTGGGTGTGGTGGCGCACACCTATAATCCCAGCTACTTGGGAAGCTGAGGCAGGAGGATCCCTTGAGCCTTGGAAGTGGAGGTTGCAGTAAGCAGAGATCATGCCACTGCACGCTAGCCTGGGCAACAGAGCCAGACCCTGTCTTAGGAGAAACAAACACCAAAAAACCAGAAAATATTTTGAAATACAAATGGGTATTGACGTTATTAAAACAGTAGCTACTAGATATTTACATAGTTTTCCCATCAAACCAATAGTATAATTAATATTAGTAGGTCTAATAGTGAGTAGTCCTTACAGTTTTATAGTAAATCTACTTTTGTCTTTTAAAAAATTATGATTAAATATACATAAGATAAAATTTACAATTTTAACCGTTTCTAAGGGTATGTTCTGTGGCATGGAGTACATTCGCATTGCTGTGCAGTATTTCTGCCTTTGTAATAAATATACTCCATCTTTCTTGGCTATTATTTTTACATACTGTGAATTTCTACTTGCTGGCATTTTATTTAGAAGGCTTTTATATTTAATCTTAAATGAGATTGCTCTGTATTATTTACTTAGAGGTTTTTGTATCAGCCTTTTGCTAGTTTGGTGAAAAGAATTTGAAGTATTTTTAACTGTCTTGGAGAGTTTTAACAGAATAGGAATTACGTATACATTAAAAGTTTTAATAAAATGGCCAGGTGAGGTGATTCACGCCTGTAATCCCAGCACTTTGGGAGGTTGAGGCGGGAAGATCACCTGAGTCACCGAGACCAGCCTGACCAACATGGTGACAGCCTGTCTCTACTGAAAATACAAAAAATTAGCCGGCTGTGGTGGCGGGTGCCTGTAATCCCTGCTACGTCGCGAGGCTGAGGCGGAAGAATAGCTTGAACCCGGTAGGCAGAGGTTGCCGAGCCGAGATTACGCCATCGTACTCCAGCCTGGGTAACAAGAGTGAAACTCCCTCTCAAAATAAAATAAAATAAAATAACATAAAATAAAATAAAAAGTAAAAAGTTTGAATAAAATTATATCCAAATCATCTAGACCTACAACAAACTTTGTAGATAATTTGACAATTTTCTCTTTCCTCCCATTTTGTATCCTGTATTGGACTATGCAGTTTTTCCACTTAAAAAGTCAGTTTTAGTAATTCATATTTTCTTAGAAAATTTTCTATTTCATAATGTTTTTCATACACATATAATACATTTTTACTTTTCATATTATATATTTATACATATTTTATAATAAATTGAAATTCTCCTCTTTCTCATTCCTAATGTTATACATTTGTATTCCACGAACATCGGAACAGAATGTTTATTTGTTTTTTAATAAATTTGTGGTATGTTGCTTAATGGGTTTTACGTTTCCTAAACTCCATCTGTGGCTCCACAATCTCTCATTGGCAAGGCCTTGTATACAGTCTCACAGCCTGCTCCCCAGCCCCTAGGCCCTCTGGACTGCAGCTAGCTTGCTTTTCCTTCAGTTGGAGTGTTCCTGCAGCTGAGGCCCAGGGTGTCTACATAGATTAGCTCTTGAGCTGGTCTTCTTCTGTTACCTTTCAGGTCTCTGAACAATAGGGGCTGAAGGAAGCCTTTGCTAACCACTGAGACTAGGTCAGAGCTCCATTATAGATTCACATAGAAGTGCAGCTTTCACTCATGACAATCTTCTGGTATGCAATTACACGCTTATTTATTTAACTATTTGCTTAATTTCTGTTTCCTCCAGTATCAGAGACTGGAGTCTGTATCCAATTTGGTTCATTTATCCATAGTCTCAAGCGCAGTGTCAGCCCTGTGTTACTTAGAAAAATTATCCTCTTATGATATAGTTTGTATTTTGTTTTTCCTCCTTTCTGCTGTTTCTTGTTTGTCCTCTCCCCTTTTTATACTATATTTTGCTATCTTTTCCAAGTTTCCTTTGATATATTTTTTAGTGACAAAAATTATGTTATTTTCATAACAATGACTTTTATCTCTCTTAAAACATCTTTTTTTTAATTGATGGCAAAAATGAAACAGTATTCATTGATTCTTCCATATTATGACAAGTGTTTTGAAATGTGTTCACCTTCTTCTTATTTCCCTAGGATACCTTTATCTTAATATAACCTCAGTTTTTAGATCTATGTTATCATTATCTTACTGTAAAGAAAAAGGTCAGGCTGGAGAATGCAATCCCAGGGAAGCAGAAGGGAAAGAAAATTGGAATGAGGCAGAAAAGGAGAAAGGGTAAATGTGAGTGAGTGTGTTGCTGAAGTGGTCTCAGGTTCATGTCAAGTTGATTGCTTTTTCTCACAGGATATCATCAGAGCAGCAGTAAGAAAATTTTGCATTTCTAAACAATCCATCCTGAAGAAAAAAGGGAGAATGTTATCTCTGAAACCTTATTCTGTTGGTCAAAGATTTGCCCACTCAGCCTCAACGCCCTCTACTCTGAATTGGGCATTCGTGGGTGCTGGGCAGGTCCCATGACCTCTTGTGTCTCAGCCAGCAACAGAGAAACTTTGAGACAGGAAACAAGTTATGTGTGGCAGAAATATGCAGATAACGTGCAGTGTTAGTGTATGAACAATGGGAAGTAGATATCACAGTGGACCCCTTTAAGCCACAGTAATGACTGCATTGGCAATCTGACTCCATAACCACCAACAAAATATAAGAAGTTATTAGGATTGTTCCAGCCAGAAGGCTAGATAAAGGTCACATATTTTGAATCTAGTAAAATTGTGAATGATACATAAATTGAGTCTCATAAAAATATTCAGTATTTTGACTTCATATCTTCTCTTTCAAAGTTTAAATTTCTACTTTGCATTATATTTTATAATTACATCAATAGTTATTTAGAAACAAACTCAAATTTTACAAGTTCTATTCCTTTCTTTATTATTTCTATGTTTTATCTTAAATATAATTGACTTTTTACACATTTTTGGAGGTTGCGGAGTTTTGCATTTTTTTTTAAGGAAAGATACATATGGTGGTATGTTTTCTGAATCTAAGCAAGTATAAGACTTTCAGCTGGCCTTGTACATAAATCACATGGTGACTGGGTGTAGAATTTTGGGTGGCAATGAATTTGTTATCCAGAATTCTAGAGTGCTCTGCTTCCAACCGTGACAGAGTAACTGGCATTAGATTTTTCCTTCCACCGAAAACAACTATAAAATTAGACAAAACATATGAGCCATTGGACAGCAAGCAGTACAGGATGCTGACTCTTGAGAGAAGGGAGACGACCAAGGTGATCCTTGTGATTGTGGTGGCTTTTTGTCTGAAGGCACTTTCCTTCCACAAAGCCGAGAAAGTAGACCCAAGTGGAGCAACAGTCTCTGTGAGTTGACAATTCAAAGATAAGCGTTCTAGGATGCTGAGGCAGTTGGAATTTGCACAGAAGGGTAGCTGAGAAGAGAAAGTTACGTGGAAACAGGTGGGGAGTGCCAGAGAAATCTGCATGGATGTCTTATGGCATGATTCCCTGAACAAGGGCTTGGACAGCGTGGGTCCTCCACAGTATGGTCCTTGAACAAGAGCTGAGCTGCCCACATGCAGGGAAAGACTTTATGAGGCCTAGCAGAGATTGCCTACTTTGGGTCAAAAGCTGAATGGTGATATCAGAGAACAGGATAAGAGATACGAGAGTTTCAGATAAGATAGAGTACAGAGATGCCACCAAGTACCTTAGACTTTCTATTGGAAACTTAGAAATATTATATCACAGGGGTTAAGACAACACATTCTAGGATTAAGGGTACAGTCTTTAGGATTATAGATCCTGCTTAATAAGGCATAAAATCATGACTCATTTGAAGACAGATTAATAGAAACTTAACAAAAATGAAGAGAACTTCAGAGAAATATAGAACAGCATCAAGAAAATTAACAAATGTTAATTGTAGTTCTAGAAGGAGAGGAGAGAGAGAATGGGGCAAAAAGGACTTAAAGTAATAAAGGTGGGAAAGTTCTCACATTTGGTGAAATACTCAATTTATAGATTCAGAAAGTTCAGGAAACTCCACACAGAAAAAATACAAAGAACACCAAACTTACACACATAATAGGAAAACTGCTTAAAAATAAACCAGACCAAAAATTGCAAGGCAACAACAATACAAACTAAAAAGCTTAGGGTTATGTACAACGAGACTAACCTACTGTTGAAAGGTTATTCAATTTTCTTTTGTAGGGGTATAATATTAATTATAATAGAGCCAAAATAATTTTAGAATATATATTGTAATCCCGAGGACAATTGTTAAAATAATGTAAAATATAGTGACAAAGCCAATGGAAGAATTAAAATTTAATTTTAAGGAAATAATTACTGTAAAAGAAGGCAAGAAAGGAGGTACAGAGGACCAAAACAAAGATAAGAAAAATAGAAACAACTAGTAAGTTGCTAGACTTAAATGCAATCTCATTAACGATTACATTATCAATGGCTTAAACATTATAATTGCAGAGTGTCAGATTATATTTTTTAAAAGCCCTATATTTATTACCCACATAAGATGCAAATTAAACACAAAAGTACAGATAAGTTGAACGTAAAAGAATGAAATAAAATATATTATGCCAAGGATTGTTGTAAGAAAGCTGGAATTATTATATAAGTGTCATAAAAAATAGACTTCATGACAAGGAATATTATCAGCAATAAAGATTGATATTTTATAAATGTGAAAGGGCCGGTCAATCAAGAAGATATAACAGTCATAAATGCATACCTATCCAATAAAAGAGCTTCAGATATATGAAGCAAATTCTGACATAGGAGAAATAGACAAATCAACAACTGCGGTTGGAAATTTTAAGGGTCTCTTTTTCAGTAATTGATAGAGCAACTGGAAAAATATTTAAAGGACAGTGAAGTTAGGAAGATGGGTCAGGAAGAGGAGTAGGGACCAGCAGAAGAAACTGAGAATGACTGTCCAGTGACACAGGAGGAGAAACGACAGAGAATAATGTCACAGGGGCCACAATATCAAAAGTTGTTGAAAGGGTAGATAGTAAGAGGATGAAGTATTGATCTTAGATTGGTAGCCTTGAGAGAGGTTTCATTGGGATTTTGGGTTAAAGGATTTATTGATGTAAGTTTAAGAAGAAATGGAGGGTAGTGAGAATAGGTAACTCTATTTTTATTTTTTTTTTTAAGACAGGATCTCACTGTCACCCAGGCTGCATGTGGTGACATGATCATAGCTTATTGCAGCCTTGATATCCCGGGCTCAAGCAATCCTCCTGCCTCAGCCTCCCAAGTAAGTGGGACTACAGGTGCAGACCACCACACTTAGCTATTTTTTTATTTTTATTTTTAGTAGCAATGAGGTCTGGCTGTGTTGTCCAGGCTAATCTTGAACTCCTGGACTCAAGCAATCCTCCCGCCTTAGCCTCTGAAAGTGCTGGGATTACAGGTGTGAGCACTGTGCCTAATCTGCAATGCATACTTGAATATTAAAAGTTCTGAAAATTCCTAGTAAAAAAATCTATTAAATATTTTTTCAGCCAGTGTTCCCCAAATTTATTTCATCTCCGTTTTTGAACATAACTTCTACTAACTTCCCATAGTGCTGGAGTGTGATGGAAATTGTTTTGGAAGGTGCTGAGGTGGAAGAGGCCTCTTAGTCTTCTGAACTCCTGAAGTACTTTCTCTCTTCCTCTGGTAGGGCATTTAGCTCTGTCTGTTTTGTAGATATATATCTAATTCAGATTTATCACAAAGCTGGGCATTCTTTGAGGAGAGACGGCTAATGACAAAGTCACATTTATCTCTGGTGCCCAACATTGAGCCTTGCACAGAGCAATGGCTCCCGGCATGTAGGTTGAAAGAGAATGTACATATTACTAAGGGGATTTCAATGGAAAGTTTCTAGGCCACACTGCATTTAATGTCACATTATCTTCTATTTGTATCTTCACATCCCTCCCTTCCCTTTTCCCTCCCAGCCTCTAGTATCCACTGTTTTACTTTTTACTTTTATGAGATCTTTTTTTTTTTTTTTTTTTTTTTTTAGCTTCAACGTATGAGTGAGAACATGCGCTGTTTAACTTGGTGTTTCTGGCTTATTTCACTTGACTAATGTCCTCCAGTTCAATACATGTTGCCTCAAATGACAGGATTTCATTCTTTTTGTGGCTGAATAGTATTCCATTTACAATGCCATAATCCAAAAACTTCTTTAAATTGAGTTTTTTGTTTTTTTTTTGGTAGAGCTTTTGGTCTTGAACTCTTAGCCTCAAGAGATCCTCCTGCCTTGGCCTCCCAAAGCACTGGGGTTACAGGTGTGAGCCATTCCACCTGGTCTCAACAACTTCTTAATGTTTTTTCTTTTGATCATGTTCACTTCTCTTTCTCAGAGAAAGCATGAAATAAAATATTGCATCCTGAATGCAAAATATTCCTCTTAGCAACTAAAGGTGAGTTCGAATGAACTCTGATCCCTACAACAATTTGATGGGAAAAGTAGAAAACAGCCAAAAAAATTCCATATATGAGTCTAGAAATTTTACTACAATAGTGGAGAAACATTTAGTTACAGTAGATTTTCTTACTCCAATATTTTCTCTTGAGGAGCCAATTGCTGAGGCAACCGGAGGATCCAGAGCTCAACACAGACAACTCGTTTCTTCAGTAACCTTCACTGATATCTTTACATGCAAGGTGGAGGGAAGGTGAGAGATTTTCAATACTTGTTCAACTTGCTTAGATCTTAGTGATTAAATGGCCTTTTGTCAGATAATTAAGATTTTCCTCCTGGATGCAGATGTTCAAAGAGCTTGGTTTTAAGTAGTGTTTATTTCATATGAACAGGACTTGATCCTTTCATCTGTTTAGAATCACCCAATAATACTGCTCTTTCAAAAAGGATTTAGCTCACGAACTATTTTATCACCTGCTTTTATTTTGGACCAAAGTGAGAAGACAAAACAAAACACTTCACTATGTGTTTGAATTTGCCTTCTTTTAATAAGAATGGGGAAACATAGTCTGGCCACCCTCATTCCTTTTATCACTTTGTGCACGGCTCTTACGCTATCCATAAAAGCTACATTTACAACTAGAACACTAAGGTTTTTATCCTCAGGTTTTATCCTCTTCATGAATAAAAATGCCTCTGATATACTTTGTAAGGTGGAAAGCAGGCTTGAACTTGTGCTTAGAGTAGGATAAAGTTTAGCCAATGTTTATGTCATTTATGAGAGGGGTTCATTTCACCTTGGTCTTTATGTCCTCTGTACAGTCATCAGTGCTCAGATATTGGGCTTCTGTTTGAGCACATCTTGTTCCTCACTTACACTGGAGTGGCCAGTTTCCAGCTAAGATCCAGCCACTTCACCATCGGCCTCTATTGTAGCATCAATCGCACAGACTCAGAGCGGTGTCTGTTTGGGGCCAGTTGTTCTGGGAATGGCTTTTCTGAGGTGATGCTCTTAGTGTTTGCGTACAGCTGAATAAACAGTCTTGTTTCATTTGAAAGCTCTTGACCATGAGGTTTTTTCATTCATTTGACAGTTATTTCTTATTCACCTAATGTGTGTCTACTCCATTTTCTTCAGGATTTTTTTGTTTAGGCTGTTTTCTTCAAATAGCTGTCATTTGAAGTTGCCTTAAATTCACATTGTAAAGATCTGTTTACAAAACAAGTATGCTTTCTTTCTCCTTTCCAGCTCTGTATAAATAATTCTACACATCCATCAAGTCTCAGCTAAAATGTTTCTTTCTCAATGAAGCGTCCCCACATAATTTTAGGTTTTAAATATCTTGATGGCTCCATTTCCTCAGATCCCAGGTCTCTGATGCTTTGTGAGCCACTCTACACTTTGACTTCTTGTTATATTTCACATGCGTAACTCAAAGACACTGCCGTTGTTACAGAACTACAAATGCTTTCTGAAATTACTCACCATTCTTTTAAATGCGGAGTTAAGCTTACAAGAAGGAAAAAGTAATTTGTATGTGCTAGAAATGAGGTTTCTGGAAAGCAGACTGGTAAGGATGGAAGCTAATCCTTCAGTGACCTTAGTGGGTGGCTGCAGATTGTGGAATTCAGTCAGCTAGGGGTGTGAGTCTGAACACACATGCAGAATGAAAGTGAGTCCTGCCATTGCACATGGCAGCATGCTGAAACTGAGACCCCTGCATAAAGCAATGAATGTAGAAGGACCACGGTGGGTGAGTGGGAAAGACAACCAGAATAAAATATGCCTTCCAACACAGACACAGGCAGGCGGCAGAAAATTTTTCTGTTGCTGCTTGGGCCCTGGGTAGGAAAAACATTCCCTAGGATAATTTGTGACCATGGGTTTGTGTCCTCCACTGTTAAAGTTCTAATTTTCACTATTGGTTGACTCAGGGATCCTCAAGCTGAAGGGAATCTGAATTTTAAATCTTTATGTGAGAAAAAAGCATAAATAACTGCATGCTGATAAATTTGAATATTTTCATGAAGAATCCTCTATATTCACTATATTCATCAAAATAATTTATAAGGAAATATAAAATTCCCTTAAAAAGACGTAAGTCAGTTATTAGCAATTTACCCAGTTGCTCCAAATGGTAATGAAAAATAGATCCAGACTATGTACTGACATCTTCTTCCAATCCTTTGCGCAATAGATAATCCTTATGCAAATATTTTCAGAGAATAGAAAAGAAGGAAAATATCCCAGTTAATTTTGTAAGGTCATTAGAACCTGGAATCCAAAATCAGGCAAAGGTAGCATGAAAAATAAAATGTGCATGTTAATTATGGTCAGAGAGACAAAAATCCTAAATGAACTATTAGCAAACTAAACCTACGGGTGTCTGAGTGTGTGTGTGTGAAAGAGAATGGGAAGGAGAATATCAAAACACATTCATATTATCTATGAAAAAATTCATGCTATGTAGATTCTTTCCGGAAATGTAGTGGTAGGTTTTGTTTGCTTTGTTTTTGTTTTGATTTGTTTTGTTGCTTTTTTAGATATAGGATCTAACTATGTTGCTTAGGCTGGCCTTGAACTTCTGGGCTCAAGCAATCCTCTCGCTTCAGTGTCTGCGTAGCTGGGACTACAGGTGCATGTCACCACACCTGGCTCATAGGGGTCATTTTAGTTGAAAAAATGTAACGAAAAATCTTTTAAAACAGAAATGAAAGGGAATATCTCCTAACTAAAAGTGGTATTTACTAAATGCCTGCAGTATTTATCATGCTTAACTGTGAAATACTAGAAGCATTGCCATAAAAGTCAGCAATAAATCAAGAATACCCTCTATTACTATTTCTATTCAGTACTGCATTGGAAATTTGAGGCAGTATACTAATATTGGGTTGAACCACATAAAATTGATTATAATACGTATTTCTGACTGATATGGTTTGGCTGTGTCCACACCCAACTCTCATGTTGAACTGTAGCTCTCATAATCCCCACGTGATGTGAGAGGGACCTGGTGGGAGGTAATTTAATCATGGGGGCAGGCTTTCCCATGCTGTTCTCGTGACAGTGAATAAGTCTCATGAGATCTGATGGTTTTATAAAGGGAAATTACCCTGCATTCGCTCTCTTGCCTGCTATCACATAAACGTGCCTTTGCTCCTTCTTAGGCTTCCACCATGATTGTGAGGCCTCCCCAGCCATGTGGAACTGTGAGTCCATTAAATCTCTCTCTCTCTCTTTTTTTTTTTTTTTTAAATAAATTACCCAGTCTCTTGTATGTCTTTATTAGCAGCTTGAGAACAGACTAATACACTGACCAACAATCTAATTTAAGAAAAGAAGGAGAAGACATGGAGTTTAAAAATGAAGAACTCAAAGTAACATTACTCATAGAATATGTGCTTATCTGCATAGAAAACTTAAGAGATTTTACAAAAAGTTATTTGAACAAAAGAGCTCACAAAGTTGCAGAGCACAAGATTAATACTCAAAATCCATTATGTATTAATACATAGCAACAAATAATTTAAAAAAATTTAATACCAGTATGGAGGCAAAACTATGGGATTAGAGATAAAATAAAACATGACCTAAAGACTTAACAGAAGAGCTAAGTTATAAAATGGATCAATGTTATAAGGATCGTTATTATCCAAAAATTATTTCATAAACAATGAGATTATGGTCAAAATTTCAACAAGGTATTTATGGAACTCAATGTGCTTATTCTAAGATTCTAAGGGACAAGAAGGAGGCTAAAAATATGTATAGCCAAACAATAAGAAGCTATAATAGTTAAGACAGTTTGATATTTGCATACTGAGTTGTTTGTTTTTGTGTTGCCATAAAGAAGTACCAGAGGCTGGGTAATTTATAAAGAAAAAAGGTTTAATTGGCTCATGGTTCTGCATGCTGTACAGGAAGCATGGTGCCAACATCTGCTCCTGGTGAGGGCCTCAGGAAGCTTACAATAATGACAGAAGGCAAATCGGGAGCAGGTGCATCGCGTGGCAAAAGTGGGAGCAAGAGAGAGAAGACGGAGGTCCCAGACTTTTGTAAACAACCAGATCTTAGTGTGAATTGAGAGTGAGAACTCCTTCACTACTGTGAGGACTTCACCAAGCCATTCATGTGGGATCTGCTCCCACGACCTAGCACCTCCTACCAGGCCCCACCTCCAACACCAGGGATCACACTTAAACATGAGATTTGGAGGACAAACACATGCAAACCATATCACATAGGCTTAGTCAAATAGAAGAATAGTATAAAAGAGAGAACTTAGAAACAGAACTACACATTAACCTGAACTTGATACCTGGGGAATGGTATTAAACATGGCAGAAAACAGATGGACTATTCAATTATTTTTTCTAGGACAATAGGGTAACCATACAGGCAAAGACAAAGATAAAATCATGTACTGATTTCAAGTTTTCCCAATATAAAATCAAGAAAAAGTACACTAAAATGTGAAAGAAAGAAATGTAAAGCTTCTAGAAGAAAATAAAGGAGAATATCATTATGTCATTGAGTAGGGATATACCTTTTAAACATAAAGTACAATCTGTTTAAAAATTTAAAACCTATGTAGGATAAGATACTTAGAAAAGTGAAATCATAAAAAGATTTGTATGTAGAATATATTTGTATGTCTACAAATCAAGAAAAAGACAAACAGCAGAGGAAATATAGGCAAAATACATCAGTGAACAATTCACAGAGGAAGAAATCTGAATAGCCAAAAAAAAAAAAAAAAAAAAAAAAAAAGGAGAGGAAAAGTAAAACAGGATTTTCACCCTCTCTAGTAATGTTACTTAGAACAAACATTAGATATCATTTTCTACCTACAGAATTGTTAAGGATTATTGACTAGTAACGTGTTTGATGAAGAGGTAGGAAAGATGAATTATACATTGCTGGTGGGAGTTAAAATCGGTACAAATAATTTAGAGGACAAATTGTCAATTCTCAAGAAAGTTGAAAATATGTATATCCTATCATCTGGCAATGTCACTTCTTGCCTAAGGAACCTCTGATGTGAATAAACAGAAGACATGTGCAAGAATCTTCATTTCAGCATTATTTGTAATTGCCAAACAGTGACAATAAATGGACTACTTTTCAGGAAGAGAATGGATAGATTCATTATGGGTTATACATCCAATAAAATACTATCACATAGTAGTTAAAATGAATCACATAGATCTTCATGCACCAACATAAAGGATCTGGCTAAAGACTTTAAACTTTATCCTTGAACAATTAAGAGTTCAGAGGACTTTGAGTAAGAATCATGATATGTCTAAAAGTTTTCTGGAAGCTAGTCATTTGTGTGTGTGTGTGTGTATGCACTTGTGTGCATGTGTGTGTGTTCTGTGGAAAGAAGTACAGTATCACTATTCTGAGAGGTCAAAAAGAAGATGGAGAGAACCATGGATGAAGCTGGAAACCATCATCCTCAGCAAACTAACACAGGAACAGAAAACCAAACACCGCATGTTCTCACTCATAAGTGGGAGCTGAACAGTGAGAACACGTGGACACAGGGAGGGGAACATTACACACCAGGACCTGTCGGGGGGTTGAGGGAAAGGTGAGGGAGAGTATTAGGACAAATACCTAATGCACGTAGGGCTTAAAACCTAGATGACGGGTTGATGGGTGCAGTAGACCAACATGGCACATGTATACCTACGTAACAAACCTGCACGTTCAGCACATGTAACCAAGAACTTAAAGTAAAATAAAAAAAGAATGAAAATAAAAGAAGATGGAGAGACCAAGAGGAAACTGAACTGCAACTAAGGAAGGATTGAAATTTGTAAACCAGGTTGACCAATCCTATACGAAGTCAGTTCTTACCTGACAGCAAGTTAGGTTTGGGTGTATCCACAGTCCATCTGGATTTTTTGGGAAATGCAAATGGAAGATATTGAGCAGTAACTACTGAGATAACTGCTGAGAAACATTTTGTAAACTACTGTGCACATGCCAGAAGGTTTTGGTTTCTTATGTAAACAATCAGCCAGGATTTCTTTCCCAGAGAGAGCAGATCTTTGGCAAAGCACCCTTAACTCCACCCAGCAGATCCTGGAGAAAAGCACCTTAACCCAGCAGTTTGGACTCAATTAAGGAATGTTGGCAGCTGTCTCTAGAGCTTAGCAAACAAGCTGTGTTTTTTGCCAACTGCATTATTAATTGCCTGGGTAAAAGAACAAGGCCAATTTAAGTCCCTGATTTCACCAGGGAGCCTTGAGCCTTTGCATGAGAAGTGAATGACAAGGGCTTCAATTTCAGGAGCTTGAAGCGGGCTCATGGCTCCGCTCACTGTTGCTAACCAAGGGAAATACCCCAAATCAGATTAATTGACGTGGTCCTGGGAAAGCCTGAAGAGTTGTTAATGATTCTGTCCTTTGCGTGAAAAAGGAAAAAAAACAATCTAAAGAGACGTGATGGTTTCTGAAGATAAAAGACAAGGGGAAAAGAATCAGGCTTTTGTTTTTCAAGCGTCTGAAACAAGTGAGTTCTGTTAGACCTTTAAAAGGCCAGTTTTCTTTTTTTTTTTTTGAGCCGGAGTCTCGCTCTGTCGCCCAGGCTGGAGTGCAGTGGCCAGATCTCAGCTCACTGCAAGCTCCGCCTCCCGGGTTCCCGCCATTCTCCTGCCTCAGCCTCCCAAGTAGCTGGGACCACAGGCGCCGCCACCTCGCCCGGCTAATTTTTTGTGTTTTTAGTAGAGACGGGGTTCCACCGTGTTAGCCAGGATGGTCTCGATCTCCTGACCTCGTGATCTGCCCGTCTCGGCCTCCCAAAGTGCTGGGATTACAGGCTTGAGCCACTGCGCCCGGCCAAAAGGCCAGTTTTCAACTTACCTGCATTTGGAGTGTTTTCCTGTTGGATTCACCGTCCTTTCCAGAAGTAGCCTATAAATTTTTCAGTCCTAGTTGCCTAGGGAAAAGAAATGGGAATTATGTGTCATAAAATGGTACAATGCTTGTGTAAGTGACAGCCAAGATGAGATGGTGTCTGATTGTGTCTTGGTAGAGAAACGAGAAGGGCAATCACTATGAGAAAGGGCTTGGAGAGTAGGGGCCTCAAACTTCATGCTAAAAAACCTGTTCAGGTCGGGTACAATGTATGTGACCAGAAAAACAAAATATCCAAACCAGAGCCCTTTGTTTTGAGGCCTGTCTCTATCCAAAAGAGTACTGATCCAGTCTCTTTCTCTAGGTTTTATTCCACCCTCCACTTAACAGTTTAGAACTCTGCCTGCTAATTTCTGTCAGAAAACTTTGACAGACACAAGTAAGATCCAAGCTTTTGGTTTGATGTTGAATTTCCTAATCTCTCCTTTCCCAGAAAAAGGTAAGAGATTCCATCTTTGGGGCCCAAATGAAGGCATCATTAGGCTACTGAACTGAGTGGCATTGGGGTTAACATTTGGACCCTCCAGCCATTACGACCAGGTACTAAGTATACTCTTTTGGTCATGAATGACTTTTGCTGATACTTTCGCTAGAAGGTTTGCCTAAATAAAGGGTGAGGAGTGCAGCTAAGCTTCCTTCGGCCAGTTCCCAATTGCTAGCAAGTATAAACAGAAGTAATCTCAATAAATACGTAATTATAAGCCATGGAGTGTTAAATTTTGTGAGGCTAGTCAAAGACTGAGTATCATGGGAGGTACTTGTGAGCAGGTCACTCAACAGGCACAGAGGCTACCCTCATAGGGGTCCCTCCCAGGGCTGTCATGGGCTGCTGGCACACAGGTCCTGATGGGGACATTTGGGTGTCAAGGCCTTCTTAGCTGGCAGTATACGTTTTCTGAAACTTGCAGAATTCTAGTATAAGTAAGAAAGATGAGGTCATAGGTGAGCATGTCTGGTTTGGCGTGGCCTGACATGTGGGAAGTCTATTTGCCAAAGATACGCTTTTGGTTGTTTTCCAGCAGTGAACCTGTGCAAATCTTATCCTCATCATGAATGCCTGCCCATCCCTGCCACTCTAATTGTCATCATCATATCAGCCTTCTTGATTCCAGCAGCATATGGGGGAATTATGGTAGAGCTGGGGCTACAGAGATCTTACAGTTTACAGCACCTGCCCTCAAGGAGTTTTCAATTTGTTTGGAAAGAGGAAGGATGAAGGGAAATATGGGGAAAGATGAAGAGACTGCTCATTCTGGAGTATTTAGAATGTTCCAGGCACCAGGGTGGTGCCTACTATGTTATCTCACTGGGCTCTTCAATTACTTTGTTTATAATATTGATTCTACAGATTAGAAAACTGAGGATGAGAGAGAGTAAGTGCCTGAAGTTACCCAGCTTGGAGCTATGGTGCAGGCAGCCTTGGAAGCCTGAACCTGCTGCATTGAACTCTCGGTAGCACTGCACCACACTAATGTATGCAAGGCTTGACTAATGATGGATTACTCATGCCTTTCAGCAAATGGGTCATCAGGCAGTACTGTGGATGGGTCCCTAGGATGGTGCAGATATGCGTGGCCTCTTCACGGAGGTGAGTCTTGTCTGGAGAAGCCATACCAGAGGCAGAATGGTACATTTTGGGAGATGAGATTTAAGAGCCTGGAAAGAATGAGACAGGGCATCCCTGACCATCAAGACTCACACCTTCCCTCTAGTCCTTCACTAGTTAGAAAACCAAAGGCCAGAGCCCTGTGACCTAGTGGAGGAAAGGCAGAGTGACTGGTGGGGTTGGAAGGGAGTGGAGGAAGCAGAGGTGAAAGGGTGATGAGGAAAGGTGGAGGCATCTAGAAGATATGAGAAGTAACTGTGTCTATAATCCTTTAATAGTAGAAAGTCATGGTGGAAGGGTTGCATGCCATTTCCAACAGGAGCTGACCTCTCTCCAGAGTAATGCTAAGTGAGATCCAGTTTCTGTTCCAAGAGAAGAGTGGTGCCCAAGGAGCTTCTCCTTGTAGGCTCAGCCATCTGTGTCCCCAGGCCAGTGCTCATCCAGGCAGGTGCATAGCAGGTGGGTTCTGCATGGATCTGGCTCCCCAGGACAGTGCTTGCATTTGCCTAACTCCCCAACACCTGTGGGCTGCTGCACTTGGCCCTTGCAGGGCTTGCTGGCTCTCTGGTCTGAGGGCCAGTCTGATCCAGCCCACTTGCTTGGGCTCTGACATACTACATGACAGTTGCAGCCCAGATTCCTGGCTAGGGTCCTGATGGAAGCTTGTGTGTTCCCAGGAGCTAGGATTTTGCTGCCAGGAGACACCTAGGGCTGTCCACCCCCTGCCCGTTCCCATCACTACTTTTTCTCACCCCAGATCCAATGCCCAGGGACATTGACACCTGCCGAAATCAGTGCCTGAGCCATCCTCTTCTTTTTGGGCTGACATGGGAGTGGGGAAGCTCCCCATCTCCTTAGGGCTGACTTTAGAGCTGAGCAAAAACAAAACCAAAGCCAAAAATCTACACTTCCCCTTCTTTCCCCGTCTTGTTATTCAGGGGAAATGTGAGAACTAGCTGGAAAGGAATGTAGAGGTTACTGTGAGGAGGTGGGAGGGCATAGGACTTTAATTGTAATTAAATAGTATTTTATAAAAATATGGGGAATTATTGAAAGATTGTAAGGAGGGAAGTGCCCTGATTGGACTGTGGTTCAGAGCTGTGGCAGGTGTATGGGCAGGCAAGGGACATGAGGGAGGCCAGGGGGTCAGAGGAAGGGCACTGGCTGTAGTCCCTGGGGCAGTGGGCAGTGGGCAGTGAGTGTGGCTTGAGACAAATGATGGGGGTGAGAGGCCCCCAGAGGCAGGAACAACCTTTCAGCTTTGCTCTGCTCCCTCAGTTCTATGTGTTCAAGACTGGGATGGGAGACTGGGGTAAGTTTCTCACCACCACCCCACACAGTGTCCAGTAACCTCACCCTTGTTTCTTGAGTGTTTAGATATTCTAGGATTAAAAAACTGGTTGTCTACTTGGAATAAAATATATGGTTGCTTAGTTATCCTGTCACATAACAAATTACCCACAACACTTAACAACTTAAAAAACCAAATATTTCTTACTTCATAGTTTCTGAGGGTCGGGGATCAGGGAGTGGATTAGCTGAGAGGCTCTGGCTCTGAGTCCCTCACGGGGTTGAAGTCAGGCTTTCAGCCGGCTGGGGCTGCAGTCATCTCAACGTGAGGCTAGGGGAAGCCCTCCTTCCAAGATGGCTCAGGTGGGTGTTGGTAGGAGCCTGAGTCCTTCACTGCTGTTGCTGGAGACCCTGGTTCCTTGTAACATGGGCCTTTCCCTTGACTGCCTTAGGTTCCTCATTATATGACAGCTTGTTAGCTTGTTTCCTCAGACTGTGTAAGAGAGAGAGAGAGAAAGAGAGAGAGCAAGAGAGAGAGAGAGAGGCTACTAAGGGTGTAAATATGATGAAATGGGGATAATAAGGGGCTATTTTGGAGGCTGGCTACTATGTAGGGCTGGAGCAAAACCCTATGACATGGAGGAGTGCCCCTCCTGCAGGGCATTTGGCAAGGGAGAGGCTGAATACTGATGAGATGCCATCCACTCTGCCAAAGGGAGACTTTGCATGTAGGGGATGAAGTCTTCTAGTGGTGACTCAGTTTCCACAGCTCCTGGGAACCTGCACAGCGTCACTCCCAGGGCTCCTTGGCTGGACCCCCACACTCAATTTCCCTTAGCAACACTTTCCTCAGGAGAAACCCTCAGGCTCTGGCATGGTCGCATAAGCAACCTCACTGCTTCTCCCCTCCTCCATTCTCTGACATCTTCTTAACATCAGGAAAAGTCCCATCCTTATCTCTTTTTTGTCAGAACCTCTCTATCTAGTTTCTTCTCTTTTTTCTTCCCTTGATACTATTTTCCAGTTCTTTTGTAAGAGATCTTGAAAGTCCATCCAGAGCCCAGTCACTAACAACCAGAGAATGAGTCATTTTTTCTCAAATCTGCCAGGATGTGAAGGGGGTATACTCACATTCAATCCTTCAGAGCATCAGGAAAAGGGACCTAGATGGACCCCTGATGATTTTCCATTCAAATAGTTTATGAACCCTCATCTGCAGTGGAGGGATGGGGGAGGCATGGGAAAAGGCAGAGTTAGCTACGTATCCAAGGAGCTGAAATCCACGGCTACAATGGCATGAGGAAAATAAGAAGCAACTTGGGAAAATAAACCAATGAATTCAATTGGCACATTTTGAACTGGAAGTGGGACAATGTAGCAAGTGATTGATGCTGTTGGAGATCGTTTGGAGCAATGCATTTGGAGATGTGTTTAGAGGCACTGGCTGTGCAATGAGCTTGGTTAACAGTTCTTATTGCTCCAACTGTACAGTTCAGTGTGAGTTCTTACTACTGTCAACCATCACGAAACAAGTCCTGCTCTGTACCAAGTCCTCTCTCACATGCAGGGCATAAAATCAGTGCCCCTGTGAGAGGCTCTTCTCCCAGTGAGGGAGGCTGAGTTGGACACAGACAAGAGCAACCCATCATGATAGGCATGCGATAGGCATCTCGGAGTTTTGGGTATGAGAGAAAAACTGTTAGGGAAGGTTTAGAAAGACACTATCTGAGATAACCCAGAAAATAGACGTGGAGGTCAAGCTTAGCTTCCACTGGTGCCATTGAACCACACTTCTCAGGGACCCATCAATGGCCACTCCAATGGAAGCTAACCCTTTTATTTCCCATATGGTTTTGCTTTTCCAACAGAGCATAGGAAATGAAAACTACTGCCCCCAAAGCCCTCATAGAGCCCCACAATATATAATCCAGTGACTCAGGCTGGCAGTCTTCACCTTCCTTCTTTGACTTTCCAGCAATTCTATCATCATAGGCTCTGAATCCCTGACCCCTGCTGAATGATTGGCTCCTTCCATTTTCCTTTGATTGCTCTCTTTTTGAGTTGCCTCATCTAATTTTATCAAAAGTTTATTTCCCCTTTAAAGCATTTGTATGTTAACGAAAAAAAATCTGTAAATGAAGATAGTTTTTATTTTCTCTGTTTTGTTCTAACTGATGATTATTTTTCTTGTCTGGGCTTGAACAGAGAAAAGCATCAGCAAGGCTCTTGTTGAAAAATTCATCTTGTCAATGGTGGCAAGAGCCACACTGCAAGAAATAATAAGCCCAGCTGCAGCCGCTGTTCAGATCACAGTAGAGGCGGCAACACCCCTTCCCCCAAGTCTTCCTTTCTTTGCTTGCTCTCTGAGCAGCCCTCCATGAGGCTGCTGTGATTTACCTATGTTGAAATAGCCTGTAAAAAAACCTGTAGAATCACCATCACCCCCACTTCCCTATCTAGGAGGGCAAAGGATCTCTCCCCCAGGTCAGAAAAATAGCATCCTCTATCATAATCTCATCTCTGTGGTCTTTGGGGATGCTGTTGTCCATTCAGTCGCTGACAGTCATTTCTTTCTTAGATCTTACATCAGGCACCCTTTTACCAATTTCTCCCCTTTCAACAGCCACCTAGAGACATATTAAGCTGCTTTCTGGTTTTCTCTGCCTGTGATAAATCACTCCAAACTCAAGGGAAGGATAGAGCGACAATTTCAAGCAAGACCTCCAGAGGATCTCTGGTGGATATTGTACTTTCTTTAAGACCCAACTCTTGGGAACCTTCCCTTATGAAGTCCACCTGGTCACCAGCATATAGGTTACTGTCGCCCTTATAGGCCCATATAGGTTACTGTCTTGTACGCCTCCTGATGAACACACTTATCACACTATATCGCAATGCTCTTTCAATACATTTGTCTATTCAATTAAAGAGAATCCACAGACTTGGGGCACCTTTGGGAGCAGGGCAAGCATCTGCTTCTTTGCTTTCCCTGAGATCCAGCACCTGGCAGGGAGTTTGTACTTATGAATTATTTTAGGATACATCAGTGAGCTCTGAAAATACCCGGAAGTATATCTTTACCACTTTCTTCCTTCTCCTGGCCTTGGCTAGAGTTTCCTTAGGGAGGGTGCAATCTTGGACCATTTGCTTGCTCTCTGGGCAATTGGGATTCCATTTGTAAAAGCCCTCCTGACAACAGTGTGGATAGGGCCCATCAGGAACAATGTGTGGTGAGCTCAAGGCTTGCCCATGAGCTGGGAGACCCAAGCCCTCTCTGAGAAAAGAAAGAAAAGAAAGCACTTGTTAGTGTTAGTGATAGGTCAGGGATATTAGATTTTATAGCTCCTTTAAGGATGCTGAACTTATGTTACCAGAGGGGTCATTTGCAAACCACAGCAGATCAATGAACAGTGAATTTAAGTAGCTGCAGGCTTCTTAGTTGCTATCTTCCACACAGAAGAAGAGTTAAGTGTGCCTGCCCTCAGGTTATGAGGTAAGAATCTAATCAGCTAATTCAACATTGACATTCCTCCCATGGATGTCACCTGCATCCTTCTCAGCCCGCTTGGCACTAGGGACACCGGGAGTGCTAGCACTTAGAAGGAAATTCAATTTGTTTTCTCCAGTTCAGTGACTTTGAGGTTAGGGCTCTCATAAGAATTATAAAATAATTCCTAGCCTTTGGTTTTCAAACACCCAAGCTGAGATGTTAGCGAAGTTTTCCTGCATAGAGTCAGCATTCCTGCAGAGGACTCAGTCCCGTGGGTCGTTTACTGGAAGGGATTACATGTACAAGCATCTGCTTTCTCTCAGATACTTGAGAGTTCATATTCTGATTGGGCCACATACTGGCCATGAGACCTTTGGCCAGGGACATCAGCTCTGTGAGCCTTGATTTCCTCACCTAGCAAGAATAAATAATATTAATGTTCACCTCAGAATGTTATTTTTATGATATAGTGGGATACTCTATAAACCTTAGTCCTGACACTTCGTAGGCTCAAAAAAGATGATGGTGGTGGTGGTGATGATGATGATGATAAGCTTGGAACTAGCGGTGGGCCTGGAGTCAGCCTCAGCCATTAGATGCAGCATGAGCTCTGCAAGTATCTAATTGCCATTTCAGTGCTTATGGTAGCATACTTACTTTTAAACATTTTAGGAACATTTATAGAATAATATCCAATTGACATCAATGTATTTACTTCCAGGATGTTGCTCCACTTTCCACTTTCCCCTTTCCCCAATCTCAGGGAAACTTTTTATGTGAAACAACTGAGGCCCAGAGAGGCCAAGGTCATTCACAAAGTGGGTGAGGCAGAGTCTGGAATAAGGCTATGGTTTTTTGAGCTCAGTTCTCCTACCTGGGCAGTTTACCACTCTTTGTTCATAAAGTAAAAAGAAAGCTCTGAAATTCCCACTAAAGTATAAATAATGGATCTCCACTAAAGCCATTATCCCTCCTACTAAAATGTTAGGCACCAGAGAGATAGGTAGAAACAAAATGCCCCCTGCCTTAGGGAAACTCCCAGGACATTATCTAAGCTGTGAAGTTCTAAGAAAGATTAACTTCTGATCCTCAGACAGGTAGGGGGTCACAGCACTGGAGAGGATGGTGAGCCATGCAGTCTGGATGGCACTGGGTGGGCCGGTTTTTTGGGGCCAAATGCAGTGATTCCTAGCATATTTGGGGTGGGAAACATGAAGAAAGATGGGCAGTGAGCACCATCCCTATGGTGATGGGATGATTTCTGCCATGGGTGTTCGCTGGGTCTCTATACATGGTCCACCTCTGTTCTGAGGATTTGACCATCAAGAGCCAGAGAGGATCAAGGTGAGGAGTCTGCTGAGCAGATGCAGAGAACTGTGGCCAACGTATGGGTTTAGAAAGATTTTCTGAACATATGTAAATGGTGTTTTTCACACTATACGTGAGCACACATACACAAGCTCACACTCACACACATACACATAGATCCCCAGCTTGGCTTCCTGGGTCCTTTTTTTTTTTTTTTGTGAAGGGGAATTTTACCGTCCTTACCATTGTCACAGGATTTCTAAGAGCCTCCTCTTTTCAGGTATCCCGGGCATCTCCTTTGTGCAGCTCCATTCGCGACCTTGAATTTCTCAGGCTGTCTGTGTTTTGCCTTTGCTGTGATTGCGCTTTCCACCCTGCATGGCTGCTCTCCAACCAGCATAGCTGCTCTCCCCCGTCATCATCAGAGATCCCAATGGGGAGTCCACCTATTTCAGGTGCTAAAGCCACTTAAGTCCTGACTTCGGCATCAGGGGCTACTCTCCCTCAGCACCAATCCATCTCCTGGTGGTTTCAGCTCATTTGTTATTTCTTGCAAACTAGACGGTCACAGCATGGTCTCGACTATGTTCTCCACCCCCTGCTTATTAAGATGTTTCACAAGGAAGTACAAAAAGGTAGTGATGCATTTGAGTTAAAAAATGTGCTCAGCTCATCTATAATCCTGCTCCAAATGGAATTTCAGTCCCATTTCTCTTTCTGACTTTTGCTGATGTTGGGGACCTGTCCTTACTATTAAGCTGCCTTTGCTGATGAAAAATTACTTTTCGTACATACTGAGGGCCAGCTTCATAGAAATGTGAGCACAGCTTTAGGCTGCAGGAAGGGCAAATCCCAAAGGACTTGGAAAAAAGAGCACTAAGTTTAAATTTCAGGCCAATTATCAGATCTGCAAACTTGGTCAAATTAGCATTCTCAAACCTTCATTTATTAAATGAGAATGTCAACTTTTTGATTGAGAATTAAATGTGATGGTGTATGAAATGGTCCTGGTTCTTAGTAAATGCTTGATAAAAGCCTCATCTCTTTGCTTATTACCCCCTATGATAATGCTTACGTGTATTTGGATAAAAATGTCAAACAATGGGTGATGCTGCAGACTAATGGCATCATTTCGAAAACTCCAGCAGAATAATGAACAGGACCTCTTCTTAGGCCTTGAACCTTCAGATCTGCTGACATAGAGAGTCAGATAGCAGCATTCAAATTATGTGTGCCTCAAAAAGACAAACATCACATGCTTTCACTTATTCGTGGAATCTAAAAAGTAAAACAATTGAAACCATGGATGTAGCGTAGAAGAATCATTGCCAGAGGCTGGAAAGGGTAGTGGGAGGTAAGGGGGAAGTAGGGATGGTTAATGGGTTCAGAAAACCAGAGTGAATAATGCCTAGTATTTGAGAGCACAACGGGGTGACTATAGTCAATAATAACTTAATTGTACGTTTTAAAATAACTAAAAGAGTATAATTGGATTGTTTTTAGCTCAGAGGGTAAATGCTTGAGGGGATGGACACCCCATTTCCCACGATGTGGTTATCACGCATTGTATGCCTGTAGCAAAACATCTCATGTACCTCGTAAATCTGTACACCTACTATGTACCCACACAAACTAAAATAAAAATTTAAACAACAACAAAATCAAATAAAAACAAAATCAAAAAACACCTACATGCCTGCTTCGTTTGAATAAGAATCCTACCAGCTGTTCCTGGGGTGATGGCAGTGTCTTATTTTGCATATGGAAAGCACCTAGCATCTATCCGGCACACACGGAATGCCTGGTGAATATTAATTGCTTTTTCTTTTATTCAGAGCTGGCAGGAAGTGGGTCATATAGGTGTAAACTAGCCTCGAAGCGATCGAGCAGCCTTATGCCTCTGGGCACCTGTTGTGTGGATCCCCGGGCAGAGGCCCGGTGGTATCACTAGCTGCAGTGTGAAGCTTCTTCCAGCAGATGCCGCTGTGATACAGGAGTCGCCAACTGTGCATGCAGGACCTCAGGATCGCCCTGTGGCTGCGGGAAGCGGCAATGCAGGCTGTGACGTTCGGGCACATTGTCCATAGGATGTTTACAGAGGCTGCACTGGGCTTGAAAACAACAAGCATGGGAGTTTGAGTTATAGTAAAGGACAATGAATAAAGAAAGAAAAACAGGAAGGTTTTTTTTTTTTTTTTCAGGAAAAAGGAAATTTCGGTGTCAATGGCAGAACGGATGACTGTAAAGGAATGCTTTCAGATGGAAGAAGAGGACACACGTAATCTGAGTGAGGGTGTGGGAGCTTGGGGGAAGTTCAAATGGACAGACATTGGATACAAACATCCTCACTCCCTATTGTCACTGACATCGTTAATAGTCTCTAGTCCTTTTATGCCCCTGGAAACCCACGCTACGCTTTTCAGGGCTCTTTCCTGGATCCTTTAGAAAGGGATAAGTATAGATGTGTTTGAGTACTCCCTTTCTTTACAAGAGAAAGTCCTTTATGGGGCTTTAGAATGTGGAGAAGCTGCAGGCAGTTGCAAGATCAACTTGAATCTTAAATAGCTCTTCACGTAGGGCTTTCAATGATGTACATATATAGATGTATCCCTTGGGGTTTTCTATCCTGCACATCCTAGGTTTTCTAGTTGAAGGCACAGGCAGCTACTCCAAATTGTGGGTGTTGCAATTAGGGCATTTACTGATCAAGGTACAGGATGTTTGTGGGGTGAGAAGCTAGAGCCGTAACCACGGAGATAGAAGTGGAGATCGTAGCTTCTGAGCTAACAGAACCCTTACCATGTCGTTTGTTCCTAGGATGTGTTGGTTGTAGGTCTGTGCACTTAGCTTCTGATAGAGTAACTCACCTGACTCTTTATCACTTGGTGAGCCAATGTCATGGCTCAGGGCTGTGCTGTGCTGGGCTGGGCTGGGGGAGGGCCAGGCAGAGTTCCTGCGCTTAAGGAGCTTGCCATGTCTTTACCTTCTTGAAGTGATGAGTAAATGTGTTAGAAGGTATTTAAACACCACTGAGGAGACCTAAGTGGAGGCTAAATGAGCTACAAGAATCACCCATGTGCTAGGGGACTGGGGAGACCTGGAAATGGTGAGAGAGACTGGAAGTAAGGCAGGGCAAGGCTTTGGCTTTGAAATATGTGTGGATTTTGCGGGTGAAAAATGAAGGGGGAAGTTTTCCCAGGGGGAGATGAATTGTATGAAAGAGGCAGGAATAATCCTGGTGTGGGCAGGACGGTGCCTAGAGCAGCCCAGCTAGATCACTGGGTGAAGTTTGCAGAGTGAAGTGATGTTGACATCAGGAGCAAGTAAATTAAACTTCCCATGGCAGATTAAAAAATAAAACATCCAACAGTTACTTTTCACGGCGGCATGGTACCACTGTGGAAATGCACGTTCTAGGAACTGGCTCCTGCTGTGTTTCAGCAATGTCCAGGAAAGCTTTCACCAACCCATGGCCCAACTGAAACCTGACATTGCTGGTTGACCCAGCTCCCACCACCTTTGACTCCTACGGTTGACTGACCTTTGACTTCAGACGGTACTAGGGGCAAAGGGTGGCATTGTGGGTTGAAATGGGAGAGGTCAAAGCAGGAAGACTGGCAGGAAGGCTCCCACAGAAAATTACGTATAATCTGACTTGGACCTGCCTAGGAGGATGGGAATGACTACAACCACATGGGAGTCTCTCTCTGAAACACTGCAAAGGACAATTGGAGGGCTTGGGACTGGCTGGAAGAGGGGGTGAAGCAAAGAGAGGAGTCAGTGATGACTTCCTCTAGACAAGTTTTCTAGCTTTCACGCCTGAGGGCATTGTTAGGCCCCTAAAAGATACAAGGACTTTGAAAAGCAGTCACTTTAGATGTATATATTAGGGAAGATAATGAGTACAGTTTGAAACGTGGTATAATTTGAAACGGTGAGATTGAAATAATGGTAGAACACTTATGTGGACATACTAGGCATTTGAAAAGGTGACAGCATGTCTCTAGGGGATGGAAGGATAGAGCTCTGCATTTGAGACCACCAAGATGTGAGCCACCGGCCTGGCACATCTGGCACATGGTAAAAGCGGAGGGTGGCAAGAAGGCAGAGCAGAGGCCATAGGCCTAGGCCTGAAGTGAAGGGCTGTGGAAGAACTTTCTGTGACCAGGATAATCCAAAGAGAGACCCTTCTCACTTCAAGATGGAATATCCATTTTCTGTCATTTCTTTATCAGTGTCTTGAACACCTGTTATCAGGGGAGGAGATAAGAAAGTCATACGGCAGCCCTCTTGGGCCAGGAAGCACTCTGCAGCTCCTCCATGAGGATCCTGGTAGGCCTCAAACGTTCAGAGATCACCTAGTCCATCTGCCTCCATACAACATGTGGGGAAACTGAGGCCCAGGAGTCACTGGCATGCCAATGCTATGCAGTTAGTGAGGGAAGACAAGACCCTTAGCCAGCCCACAAACTTCAAACTTAACACCTGTGCTTACTCCCCCTGCAAAAACAGTGTAGAGCTCAAACATGAGCATCAGGCAGGCCTGGGTTCAAATCATGACACTACCACTTCCTAGGGCTGAAACCTGAGGAGGGCGAGATAGCCTCTCTAAGCCTCAATTCCCTCACCCGGAAAATACAAACAATGAGATTACCAATGGCATTAGATCCTATGTGGCTTGTCTGAGGCGACACAACCAGGATGCTGAGCACATTGCTGCCAGAGAAGCACTCAACATTAATTCATCAATGCTTAACTCCAGAAATAGTTATTGCACACCTGTTATGCTTCTAGTATCAAGGATATAACAGTGAGCAAAGCCCATGCTACCTCGGCCTCATGGATGTTATAACCTAGAGGAGACAGACATTAAATGATACGAGAAATAGATAATTATCGACAGTGTTAGGGACTATCAAGAAAAAGGCAGGGTGCTCTTAAGAATGAATAGCAGGGCAACCTGATCTAGTCTATGGCTCAGGAAAGAGCTGAGTGCTGAAGAATTACAAGGAATCCCTTGTGTAGAGAGAAGGGCAGCAGAAGAGCATTCCTGCCAGCGAAAGGAGTCTGCACAAAGGCCATGAGGTAGGAGGGAGGTCCAGTGTTGCTGGATATCAAAGGCATAAAAAGACTCTGGGGTACAGTCCCTCATTGTTAAGATCCCCCTCTGCCTTCAGTCTCATTCCAATCTCAATTACTTCTTGTGAGGACAAGGAGCCATCACCCTCCTATTACTGGAAGGGAAATTAACAAAGTTATTTAATACTATAGACTTAGTAGGTTGAGTGTCTTGGGGAGGCTCAGGACACCCTTAGAACCCAACTACCCTTGTCTTCAGTTTGTTCAATTTCCAGCTTCTGTTTAGCATCCTCTTTACTGCCAAGTCAGAGCCCTGTCCCAACCCCAGCCTTCCTCTATGGCTCACAGGGCTGGATTCCTACATGTACCCTCGGTTCTGCCTGTGGTGCCACTCCTAGTGCAGTGATCCCCCAGAATGCTGAGGCCACCTGGTAATAAGCGAGCCCCGTGGGGAGAGTGGGAGTGGGGATGGTGACAATGGCCTTGACACAGGAAGGTTCTTACCAGTTAAAATTGAGAGGCGTGCTGTTCCAAGACACCTGAAGACCCCCTTCCCAGGAGAGAAGTAGCCCTGTGCTAAAAAAAAAAAAAAAAAAAAAAGCCAAAATCCAGTCTGGGGATCTGATAGGAACACAGTGAAAAAAGGAAACAGCAGGATGACCACAGGCTGTACAGCCAGGAGGAAAGAAGAGGTCGGCTTGAGTTAAGCGTTTCAGAACGTGGGCTGTGAAAGGCACATGGCTGCCTGACTCCGCTAGCCCCGATCTTGATCATTGCACTTGGCTGGGAACCTCCTGCAGCATTGCTTCAGGCTCCAGGTTGAGCTTTTCTGAGAGCCAGATCTGCTGGTGGTAAAGGCTGGTTATCACTCCTTTAGACACAGTGCAGAATGGCGGGCCAAAATTACCCGCGGAGGGTCTTCCCTATCTCTGGCCCATGCACTTACGGAGTCCTTTTCTTCCACATTCCCACCCTCTGAATGCCTAGTTTGAGTTTCCTCTCTGAACTTCCCAATTTCCCCTTGAAGGTTTAATGAGGAAGAAGGTTTGCTCCAGAGGATGCTGTCCTGGGAGCATCCAGGGCATGGACAACTTAGGTCCTTACAGAAGCAAATCCAGTCATGTTTTATCCTCATAGTTGCAGAGGCTAAAGCCATCCATAGGCACCAAAAAATCTCATGGCATCTTAGGATTTGAAAGGAACACTGAAGTCTTTTATCCTGTGCTGTACCCAGCGGATTCCAGAATTCACCTCCTTGGTGATTCTCCGTATCATTTAGCTGAGTAGGAAACACTAAATACAAGAAGCCTTCTCATAGATATGTGTGGCATTATGTAGAATTTATCTGGAAGTTTTTTGAGAAAAACGATCTTCTGAGACTCTGGAGTAGAATCTGACAAAGGAGGGTATGGGGTGCTTCCTGATGCAGGAGGAAGGGATAGACATTTGCTGAATGTATAATAGGAACCCAGCTCAGAATAAGGCATATTACATTGATTTTTCAATGATTCTCAGAACTCTGTGGGCTAGTGGATAATGTCTCAATTTTATAGCCTATCACCCTACTTCCCCATTAAGTGGTAGAGCTAGAATCTGAAATCAAATCTGTTCAACCAAGCCTGTGGTTCTTCCACTAAATCAAATTGCCTCGTATTTATTTATTTATGCATGGAGGCAATGAAATCAGAAAATATTTTTCATAGGTGCTGTCTTCTGGAGTTAAAAAATAACACCCAAACGTAACACTCCTCAAGCCTTGGGTTCTTGTCATCGTTCATAAGCATTCCTCAATGACAGCCAGTTGCACCTGTCACCCTCCTACCATGAGGAGGGGGAAGATGAGAATTTCTATGAAAGATTTATAGGCTGGGATCAAAGAAGCAGTCAGGGTAAAGTTCAAGCTCCAGTCCCCAAGGTCTCTTTTATTCCTTATGTCAATAAATTCACTAGCCCCACTCTGAGGTCACAGTGATTTGCTTTGTGCTGTATTTTCTATCTTCTATGAGTTAGCACTGTGATAAGCACAGTGGATGTGGGGAGATGGTTCCTGCCAAGTAGCAGAAACACAGATGTAGTTGAGTCATTACAGAGCAGAGTGGTGTGTGTCTCATAGCTGGGCACATGGAGGAGGGAGTCACTGACTGGGGCAGAAGCTACTTAGGGATGGGTCTAGTTCAATGAGACAAAACGCATTTCTGTAGGGGTGCTTGGGAATGACAGGCAGGACCTGATCTTCTGGAGCCTTGTGTGTCAGGTTATAAAGCTTGTAATTTATGCTTCAGCTGTGGGGAGCCACCGAAAGTCTGGCTTGGTCCCAACCTCTGTGTACTTCTGTATCTTCACATCTCCTCACGTGCGGGTTCTGGCCACTTTCATTCTTCGGCATGGAGAGGACTGGCCCTGAGGGGAGGCAGGAGATTCTCAGAGCACACTTGCTGCCAGTTTAACCTGACCAGGTGTTCCTGCTGCTACAGGAGATTTCTTCCTTGGCTGGGAGTGGTGGCTCACACCCATAATCCCAGCACTTTGAGAGGCCAAGGTGGGCAGATCACCTGAGGTCAAGAGTTCGCGACTAGCTGGGTCAACATGGTGAAACTTTGTCTGTACTAAAAAAAAAAAAAAAAAAAAAAGAGCCTTGTGTGGTGGTAGGCACCTGTAATCCCAGCAACTTGGGAGGCTGAGGCAGGAGAATTACTTGAACCTGGGAGGCAAGGTTGCAGTGAGCTGAGATCATACCACTAACTCCAGCCTGGGCGACAGAGTGCCACTCAGTCTCAAAAAAATAAAAAATAAAAAAATTTTAAAAATAGAGATTTCTTCCTTAGTTGTGAAGCTCCTATTCTAATCTGCCTCAGTCTGGGAATGACTCTTTACTCTCAGGAACTAGAGGCTGGCCCCTAAACTCCAACTCAGCGTCTCTCTGGGGCTATCATTTGGCCTGAAATCCTGGGCTCTGTCTGACTTTTGAGGTGCCTCCTCTGTATCTTGTGGCCTCGTCTTTATCTTGCGACCTCCTCTCCACCAACCTTCCTGGCCAACTTTTTGCTTGAACCAATGGCGAGCGAGAGTAAGAATTATTCCCACTCTTAATGTCTGTGCTCAACACCTGCAGGTGGGTCAGTTCTCCAGATCTCTGCCTGCCCCAAGACTGATTTACTTTTCAGCTTCATCCAGATGCTATTATGAACGATGGCCTCAGTCCGCTCCCTTCTTGGAGGACATTAGAGAGGTCAGTTGAAACTTAGTGTGGTTTTCAGAGGTACCAATCCTTGGTAAGACTTTTGTGATTAATCACCATTATGAATTTTTATATTCCTTGGAGAGATCCCACCAGGAATTTCACATAATGTTAATATCCCAGTGCCATTTGGAATATCTCGGCCATTTGGAATATGTCCTTAAAATCTTTTGTTTTCATGAAGGTTATATGGTATGACTTCTGAGACCTTTACTATCAGAGATAGTTTATATGAGTATACATTTCAGACTTTCAATACTTTCACTCAAAATTCTATAAATATTGTCACTTGTTCCTTTGATCATTAGAGCTCCAGGGGTGAGTTTGTTTCTGTTATTCTGTGGAGAATCAGTTTCTAATTTATTCATCATTGATTAAATATATATTCATTGAGTCAGATCGGATTGAATTATATGAAATAGCTGCTTTTTCTTTTCTAGGCCACATAATTGAAACCAGCACTTCTGTATGGCTCAGTTTAATATGACATATCAGGCCCTGTGCTAGTGCAAGAAAACCCTAAAATATTAAACAGTACCTGCCCTCCAGGTACACACAGCCTGATAGGGAAGGTAAACAATGAGCAGTTAATACAATAGAATGTGACAGAGGCTATAAAAGAGGTAAAAACAAAGCAGTGGAGGAAGGGAAGAAGGTCAGAATTAGAATCCCGGAGAAGGCAGGCTTATATGCTTTTCTTATGCCCTACCATTACTCTCTCTTTATGCATAAGCTATGAGCTTATTGATTTCTTTTCTTTCTTTCTCTTTCTTTCTTTTTCTCTCTCCTTCCTTCCTTCTCTTTTCTCTCTGTCTCTCTCTTTCTCTTTCTCTTCCTTTCTCTCACTTTCTTTCTCTTTCCTTCTTTCTTTCTTTCTCTTTCTTTTTCTTTCTTTCTTTCTCTCTCTTTCTTTCTTTCTTTCTTTCTTTCTTTCTTTCTTTCTTTCTTTCTTTCTTTCTTTCTCTCTCTCTCTCTTTCTTTCTTCTCTGTTTCTCCCTTTCTCTCCTTTCCTTTCCCCTTCCTTCCTTCCTTCCTTCCTTCCTTCCTTCCTTCCTTCCTTCCTTCCTTCCTTCCTTCCTTCCTTCCTTCCTTCTTTCCTTCCTTTCTTTCTTTCTCTTTCTTTCTTTCTTTCTTTCTTTCTTTCTTTCTTTCTTTCTTTATTTCTTTCTTTCTTTCTTTCTTTCTTTCTTTCTTTTCTTTCTCTTTTTGAGTTTCACTCTTGTTGCCCAGACTGGAGTGCAATGATGTGATCTTGGCTCACTGCAGCCTCTGCCCCCTCGGTTCAAGCAATTCTCCTGCCTCAGCCTCCCTAGTATCTGGGATTACAGGTGCCTACCACCAGACCCAGCTAATTTTTTGTATTTTTAGTAGAGACAGGGTTTCACCATGTTGACCAGGCTAGTCTCGAACTCCTGGCCTCAGGTGATTCACCTGCCTTGGTCTCTCAAAGTGCTGGGATTACAGGTATGAGCCACTGTGCCTAGCCTATAGATTTATTTTCTTCGTCCTTGATGAGTGGAAATGAAGGAGGAGAAGGCTGCTTCAAAAACTAGAATCCTTGCAGTCATAAAACTACCCTGTTTTCCAGTTTTATTGCCTTTACCTTCTAAGTCATGGGCAGCCAGAGGTGGAGAGGTCATTGTACCTATCACCAAACATAAACAGGTAGGCCACAGGGTCCATTTTTGAGTCTAGTCCTCTCACTTTTATATTTACTAAACATTACTCTCATCTTCTGGCAATGTGTTGACTCTTCCAACTTGTTCTCAGTGCATTATGGGATTTTCATGTTTTTCTGAGCTTCTTCATAGAAGTTTGGATGGGACATTGGGGACCACTGGTTCAGAGGCTCCTTGCCAGTTGCCATTTTAAGCCACAGTCAATAGATGTTAGGCTGAAGCCCAGGCTTTATGCACCTCTTTGAACACTGGATATTGGACTTTGCACTGCCCATACTAGTGCAACCCAGGGAGTTAGTGAGTACTTTCAACTTTAGTTTCACTTGCTTTTGGCTTACTCCCTTTTCCCAAAATGCACCTGAGTTCTCTGATTTCAGCAAGTCTATGTAGTTGATACCAACACTATTTTTCTTTCTACCTGAACACAGACCTTTTCCAATCTTTCCTAGATTTAAACAATCTATGCCTTCCTCTCTTATTTTCCTATGTATTCAGATGCCTGTTTTATTTTGGAAGAAATATTTAATCTTTAATAATTAATATTTAGTTATTTGTGGGGCTTGTGACTTCTTTATCAAACATATTTGAAGGGAGTCTATCAGCTTTCAGTATATATATATATATATTTATATATATATATATGTAAATGTATATACACACACACACACACATTTTTGACAAGAAGAATGTTATTGGAGTGCAGCCTCCTCATTAGGTGGGATATGGTTATGTATTCACACCATCAAGGTGGAAGTCTGGCAGCCTGCCTGCCTTCATACTGGAGGAGCTGCCAGGACTAGGGTGTGTATAATTGCTTCAGATACTCAGAGCCAAATCTGTCATCTCCATGACTTCCTGATGGCTGGTGATGTGCACCTGCCAACTAGTCAGCCTCAGCAGGTGCATCCAAGCTGGGTGCCAGTGCCCAGGCCCAGAGAACCTGTAAGCCAGCAGCATCTCTCCACAGGACATGTTTGAAGTGGTTTGGAGTAGGAAATGGGGAAAACAAGAACTTCTGGTTTTAAAATATTTCTGGGATGCTCTATGAAATTATACTTTTATTTTCATGGCTTTAAATATCTTCTATATCCTGATGACTCCCAGATTTCTATCTCAAATCCAGACCTCCCTTTTGAATTCCAGACTTGTATATCCAGCTCTCTACTTAACAACTCTACTGGCATATTTAAAACAGATTTTCTAATCTTTAAAAGATCATTATGATCTTCAAAAAGCCTACTGGAGTGAATCCATCACAGAAAATAACTATAAGGAATGTATGTAATTCGAATAACAGCTACCTGAGGCCACAAGTCTCTCTATTTTCTTCCTTCTCTATCTCTATCTATCTCTTAAAGCAGTTCATCCACCTTCTTGCTCAGTGTAAATTCATCATAGTAATCTTGACTCTTCTCTTTCTCTCATACCTACATAAAAAGTCAGGACACCTTATAAACTTTACCTTCAAAATATGTTTGTAATCCAACTACTCCACTTCTATTCATACCACTCTGGTGTGAGCACCGTCATTACTTGTCTGTACTCCAGCTTAACTTACCCTTATTCTGCTTTAAACTGTTTTCCACCTAGCAACCAGAGCAAGCCTTTTCAAAATGGAAAACATTATGTAAGCCTTTTGTTCAAAACACTTCAAAGTCTTCTATCTTACTCAAAGTAAAAAAAAAAAATCAATGACAATTCACAGCAAGACAAGTATCAGTCACTGCTCTCTAAACTGAAACAAGAAATGCAACCTGTTAACATGTGGGTAGAAGTTTTACTTATGAGACCTTGATTATGAAGTCCATGTTTTGGTTACATGTTACATACTTTATTTTCTAAAGAACAGGACACATTACTTCAAAGAATGTGTGAAGATCATTTGAGTCACCTGTAGTTTTGGTGTGCAGGCTGTTGATTTATCAGAAAGAGGGATGTTATTCTCTATTGCCTGGAAAATATTTTTATTTTATTTTATTATTATTATTTTTAGAAGGAATCTCACTCCATCACCCAGGTTGGAGTGCAGTGGCACAATCTCGGCTGACTGCAACCTCTGCCTTCCTAGTTTAAGCAAACCTCCCACCTCAGCTTCCTCAGTAGCTCTCTAACTGCATCTATCAGGAATCAAAATTTTTAGGATCCAATATGGCAATAAATGCAAATGTTTTAAAACAACGTTGCATTGTAGTTTTACAGTAAATGGGAAAGTAAGTCTAAACAAGAACAAAACCATAAAATGCTGCAGGAAACAGCAGCGTTTTCATGACTACAATATGTGCACACTAGCTGATGCATTAGCATGAATACTAAACCTGATATTTGAAACAGCAGACCTTGGATCAATAGGTAGTAGGCATTGAAATTGAGCCAGGGGTTGTGTGCTTCAACCTATTCTTTAACTGGAGATGAGAGGAACATGCTTCCAAAACTTAAATAAATAATGAGCCATGTCTGGGAACATTAGGTTCACTATTTAGCAAATGCCAGCTCTAGATAGATCTCTCCCCATTCAAAAGTTAATGGAAAAAAATAGTCATGATGGGGAGAATAGGTGGAGATCTGCTGGTGGTAAAAGATCTTTAAAAGATCATTATGATCTTTAAAAAGCCTACTGGAGTGAATCCCTCACAGAAAATAACTATAAAGAATGTATATAATTCAAATAACAGCTATCTGAGGTCCCAGACAGTGAACATAGGTAGACCAGTTGGTAGGGAGTATACTCTAGGAGAAGATGAGTTATGTAAAGCAAGTTCCTGTTTTCATGGTTTTTAGTTTGGGGCAGAGTACATTTGGCAAGACTCAGAAGCTGTGGGGGTAGGGTTGACAGAGAAAAAAACATGTCGTATTTTGGCCTGGTGGATGTAAAAAGTTAAGCCACGGAATCCAGCCACTGAAGAGAGCAGGAGAATCTTGGAGATTCAAAAAATCAGATAGGGTTTCCCAAATCCTGTCTAATAGACTCAAAGTGGCTCAGGGGAAGACAAATGATCTGAACTAAGACTGGAGCTGTTGTCCAAGAAACAGAGTTTGCAGTTCAAGATTATTGCTTACTAAAACAAAAGAAATTGTACTCATCAGAGAAAAATAAAAGAATCCAGAATCTCCACAACTAAGCATTCGCAAAGCCCAGGATACAATCCAAATACCCAACATAAGAAGAACCAGAAGAAAGAAACACATTCTCAATAGCAGGTGTTGGCAAACTCTGATCTCTGGCCAAATTTATCCCACAGACTGTTTTTGTATGACTTCTCATATAAGACTTTTTTCCCCTTAATTTTTACAGGATTGTAAAACAAAACAAAACAAAACAAGTCACCACCAACAAAAAAAGAGTATATGACAGCAACCATATGTGTCCCACGAAGTCTAAAATATTTACTATCTGGTCCTTCATAGAAAAAGCTTGCCAACTCCTACTCAAGAAAAAAATATGTAAAGGAGAACATTCTTGAGGCGCTCCAGATGCTAGAACTACTTTCGAGGTTTTAAAGTGACTGTTATATCTATAGCGTCCAAAGCAAAACAAAATAATATGCTCACTATGAACAAAAAAATTAGAATCTTGGAAGAGAAATAGAAGTAGTAAAAAGAACCAAATAGACATTCTAGAAGTGAAAAATTCAGTATTGGAAATAAAAAATTCACAAATGAACCTAATAGCCAAATAAATATAGTAGAAAAAAGAGTAACTTTGGAACTTACTCAATGGAAATAACCATATGTGAAGAACAGAGAGAAGAAAGTTTAAAAGATAAATAATATTACCTCAAAGATCTATGAGGTAATATTAAATTACCAGTTAATTGTGTTAGGTAATTTGAATCACAGAGAGATAGCAAATAGGGTAGAACAAGTTTTTGATACAGTAATAGATACGAAATAGCCAAATTTGATGAAAGACATTTGCAGATACATAATTATCAGGAAATACCAATGAGAATGAAAACAAATAATCCCACACTGAGACATATCATAATAAATGGTTCACAAGACAAAGTTAAAGAGCAGATCCTGAGAGCAGAAAGAGGGGAAATAAAAAACATATGCCATGTAGGGAACAGATAATTTAATTAATGGCTAACTTTACCTCAGAAACCATGGAAGCCAGAAGAGAGCATAACAGTATGTTTAAAATGCTGAAATAATATAAAAAGTTGTCAACCCAGAATGCTACATCCAGTGATTATATTGTACAATATTGAAGTCAACATAAAGATATTTTCAGGAAAAGAAAACTAAGAGTATTTGTTCCTAGTAGATCCACACTACAACATATATTAAAGGAAGATTTTCAGTGTGAGGGAAAATTATACAAGATGAAAATTGGATCCCCAAAAAGAAAAGAAGACCATTATAAATAAAAACTACAGAGAAAATCCAAAAGACTGATTTATTTTAAGGTGTTTTCCTCTTAGATTCTTCAAAATGAATGTAACTGCTTAACCTAAAAATTATGTAGATAAACTCTTGTGGCATTTATAATATATCCACATACCACACACATGACAATTTAGCCTAAGGAATAGGATATACATTACACATTAAAAATATTTTATGTAGAGGATAATGTATTAACTGTAAATAGACTATAAAATATTAATGCAGTAAATTACAATCCCTAGAAGAAATACTAAAAGTTAATGCCAAAAAAACTGAAAAGCTAACAAGAAAAGTAAAATGGAATTATAAAAAATATTTAAAAGCCCAAATTAAAAGGATAGGGAAAGAGGAAAGAGAAACCAGAAACAGAGGAGATATATAGAAAACAAAAAATAAAATGATAGATCTACACTCAAATATATGAATAATTATGACAAATATTAATGTATTAAACACTCCACTTAAGAGGCGGAGATCATCAGAATGGATAAAAAACCAATACTTCACTATATGTGGTCTAGAAATGATTGATTTTACATATGAATTACAGGTAAATTTAAAGTAAATGAATAGGAAAAGATATATCATGCAAGCAATAAGCATTTAAAGACTGGAATGGCTATATTTATATTAGATAAAATAGATTTCAAGATGAAAATATTACTGGAGAGAAAGAGGAAAAATATATAATGATAAGGGATCAGTTCTTCAGGAAGACATAATAATTACAAACTTGCAGGCAACTAATAATTGCTTCAAAATATATGAGACACAACTTTCACACTTATATGTGAAACTAATAAAAGAAACTACTAAAATAAAATAAATAGCAATGAAACTACTAAAATAATCAGTAAAGTCACGAAAAGAGCTAAACTATGAAAAACCTTGACTTAATTGTTTATAAAACATGACACTCCCAAATGGCAGAGTACATATTCTTAACCGGTCTGTGATGGTAAATTTATTAGATCAACGTATCTGGGCCATGGTGCTCAGATATTTGGTCAAATCTTCTTCTGGATGTTTCTGGGAAGATATATTTTGGATAAGAGTAACATGAGCATCAGTGGGCTTTGGGTAAAGTAGATTGCTTCTATGTGGTTGAGCTCCATTTAATCAGTTGAAGCTTTTAATAAACAAAAACCCAACTCCCTTGAATGAGAAGGAATTCTGACAGCAGATTGTCTTTGGACTCAAGCTGCAACTCTTCCCTGGGTCTCCAGCCTGTTGCCCTACCCTGTGGATTTTAGGCTAATTGAACCTCCACAATCATGTGGGCCAATTCCTTAAAATAAATCTTTGTATATACCATATGTATACATACTCTATTGGTTCTGTCTCTCTGGAGAACACTGAGTAATGGAAGACTTTATAAATTTTATAAAATAAAACCAAAACAGAAGATGTTTCCTAACCACATGGTTTTAACAACAATTTTAAAAAACCCCCAATATTTGAATACTTCTGTAAAATATAAAAATATCAATAAAATTGATATATTTTTAGCTAGACTAAAATGAGAATATAAAATAAGGCCCAAATTAACAATATTAATAATGAAAGCAGAGATATCCCCACAGATTCCACAAACATTTAAAGGAAATACTATGAATAAAATTATGTAAATAAATTCTACAACCTTGAGGAAATGAAAAAATTTCTTGAAAGGCATATTACCAAAACTCACCCAAGAAGAAATAGAAAGCTTCAAGACTCTATATCAATGGAGTAAGTAAGTTGAAGTAATAGTTAAAAACATTGCTACAAAAAAACTTCAGACTCAAGACAATTTCATTGGTTAATTCTATAAAACATTTTTAGAAGAAATAGTACTGAATACTGAAAAATACCCTTTCAGAAAATCCATGGAAGAGGAAATACTTCCAAATCATTTCATGAGGTAAGTATTCCTCTTTTTATCAAAACCAAAAGAAGACATCATAAAAATAAATTTATACCAATGTTTTATAAATGTACATTTTAAAAGCCTCAGAATATTTTAATGAATCAACAAAAATATGTAAGGATAATAACATATCATGAGCAAGTTGTGTACATCCTGACAATTTAAGATTGGTTTACCATCGTGAGCCTGGAATCCCAGCACTTTGGGAAGCTGAGGCAGGTGGATCACTTGAGGTCAGGAGTTTGAGACCAGCCTGGCCAGCATTGTGAAACCCCGTCTCTACTAAAAATACAAAATATAGCCGGGCATGGTGACAGGTAACTGTAATCCCAGCTATTGGGGAGGCTGAGACAGGAGAATTGCTTGAACCTGGTTGGTGGAGTTTGCAGTGAGCCAAGATTGTGCCACTGCACTCCACCTTGGGTGACAGAGCAAGACGCCATCTCAAAAAAGAAAAAAAAATGTATTTTATCCATTGATAAACTAAGGGAGAACAATTAATGTATTTCAGTAAATGCAAAAAATAACATCAATTTAGATAAAAGCCCTCAGTAAACCAGGGGTAGAAGAAAATTTTCTCAGCCTGAGTAAGGCCATGTATAAATAAACTACAGGTAACACTGTATGCAATGATAAAAGACTGAATGCTTTCTACATAAAGTCAAGAATAAGACAAAGAAGTCTGTTGTTGGTACTCCTCCTACTCAACATGATCCTGGAAGTTCTAGTCAGAGCAAGAAGGAAAGAAAAGGAAATAAAATGGACTGCACTGGAAAGAAAAATGTGAAACTGTCTTTATTTGCAGACTGCATGTATATGTACATTGAAGACCCTATGATATTTATAAATAGTGATTGGAATGAAAAAAGTGAGTTTATCAAAATTGAAGACACAAAATTCAATTTTATTTATACAAGTGATGAACAATTCAAAAATAAAATTTAAAAAGTTCAATCTACAGTAACATCAAATAATATACTTAGGAAGAAATTTAACAAAAAAGTTCAAAACTTACTTTCAAATATAAAATAAATGTAAAGAAAGTATAAATAAAGGGAATGGTATAGCACGTTTATGGATTGGAAGAGTGAGAATGATTTAAATGGGAATTCTCTCCTAATTGATCTGTAATTCAATGGAATTTCCATTAAAAGCCTAGCAGCCTTTTTTGTAGAAATTGATAAACTTATTTTAAAATTTTACTGGAGAACCGAAGAAACTAGAATAGGTTAAACAATGTTGGAAAACAAGAAATAGATTGGAGGATTTATACTACCTGATATGAAGATTTACCCTAAAGGTACAGTAATCACAGAAGTGTGGCACTGGGGTAAAAATAGACATATTAATCAATGGGACACAATAGAGAGACCAGAAAAAAACCCCCCACATTTATATAGTTTATTGATTTCCATTAAAATATTAAGGTAATTTAGTGAGGAAAAGATACCTTTGCAGCAAAGGTTTCGGAATAGCTAAATATCTATATAGAGAAAACAAAACTTGACCCTTACCTTACAACATTCAAAATATTATCTTGAAATAGGTCATAGACCTAAATATAAGAGCCGAACTTCAAAGCTTATCTTTGTGACTTTGAGTTAACACTTTTTAGAAAACTCACAAAAGCATAAAGAAATAAAAAAGCTATAATTGCCTTTATCAAAATTACCTTCCCTCTTTGAAAGACACAATTAAGAAAATGAAAAGGCAAGCTATAGACTATGAGAAAATAGTTGGAAACAATTTTTGGCTATTTATCAAGAATGTAGAAAGAACTCTCGTACTCAAAGATTAAAAGACTCAACAGAAACTATAGAAAGGAAGATATACCAATGGCTAATTAATACTTGAAAAGATGGTCAACTTCCCTAATCTTAGAGAAACACATATTAAAATTACAATGAGATACCACTATGAACCTGCTATAATAGCTAAAATTTAAAAGACTGTCATACCAAATGTTGGCAAGGATGTGGGGCAATTGGAACTTTCATACTTAGCTGGTAGTATTGCAAAAATAGTATAGCCACTTCAGATAATAGGATGGCAGTAGGTATTCTATAAAGCTAAAAGTACACTTACCCTATGACATAGAAACCCCACTCTTAGATATCTACCGAACAGAAATGAAAACATAGCTATACAAAGATGTGTGTGTGTGTGTGTGTGTGAATGCTCATAGCAGTTTAATCCATAATAGCTTAAAATTTGAAACTCAATGATTTATCAGCTTATGAATGGATAAAGTAGAATTACAGACTACTACTCAACAGTAAGAACACATACAATATTAATGCACAAAAGAAAATGGAACAGCTCCCCAAAACATTATGCTGAGTGTTACAAGTCAAACACATAAAAAACCATATATTATATTATTCCATTTACCTGAAGTTCCAGAAAAGGCAAAACTTTACACACAGAAATCAAACCAGTGGTTTCCTGGAGCACAGGTTGGCAAAAAGGGTAGAACATAAGGAGCAGGAGAAAAAATTTTAGGATGGTACAAATGTTCTGTATCTCAGTTGTGGTGGAAGATACTTGCTTATGTACAATGACCGAAATTTATCATATTGCATATTTTTATTTGTTTTTTAATCTCCATTTTTAGACTCGGGGGGTACATGTGCAGATTTGTCCCAAGAGTATATTGTGTGGTGTGGAGGTTTGGGCTTTTATTGATTCTATCACCCAGATAGTGAACACAGTGCCCAATAGGAAGCTTTTCAGCCCTTCATCCCCTCTCTCCCTCCCTCCTTTTGTAGTCCCCAATGTTTACTGTTCCTATCTTTATGTTCATGTGAACCCAAGATTTAGCTCCCACTTATACACGATGAAATGTGGTATTTGGTTTTCTATTTCTGCGTTAGTTTGCTTAGGATAATGCTCTCCAGCTGCATCCATATAGCTGTAAAGGACATGATTTCATTCTTTTTTACAGCTGTGTAGTATTCTATGGTGTACAGGTACCACATTTTAAAAAATCCATCTACCATTGATGGATACATAGGTTGATTCCATGTCTTTGCTACTGGGGACAGTGCTGTGATGAATATATGAGCACATGGATCTTTTTGGAAGAACGTTTTATTTTCTTTTGGACATATACTCAGTAATGGTATTGCTGGGTCAAATGGTAGTTCTAAGTTCTTCGAGAAGTCTCCAAACTGCTTTCCACGGAGGCTGAAATATTTTACATTCCCACCAACAGTGTGTGTTTCCTTTTCTCCACAGCCTTGCTGGCATTTGCTGTTTTTTGACTTTTTAATAATAGCCATTCTGACTGGTGTGAGATAGTATCTCACTGTGATTTTGATTTGCATCTCTCTGATAATTAGCAATGTTGAGGATTTATTTCACATCTTTCTTGGCCGCTTGTATGTCTGCTTTTGAGAAGTGTCTGTTCATGTACTTTGTTCACTTTTTCATGGGGTTATTTGTTTTTTCTCTTGTTGATTTATTTAAGTTCCATAAAGATTTTGGATATTAGCCCTTTGTCGAACGCATAGTTTGCAAATATTCTCTTCCATTATGTAGGTTGTCTGTTTTACTCTATTGAGAGTTTCTTTTGCTGTCATATTGCACATTTAAAACGAATGAATTTCATTATATGTACATGATACATCAGCAAAATGGAAAAAAATCATGATAGGCTCTATAAAATATATTGAATTATACTTTAAGAAGACTATGACCCTATAGATTCAAATAAAGTATCTCTAAAAGTGACATTTCTTTTTCACAACAAAGAAAGAATTATTAGAAACATATTTTAGTGTTTTCAAAAAATTTCAAGAGACTGGTCTTTAACAGAAATACAGGAAACCATAATTTGATAAAAGGCTAATGTTAAGGTGTAGATGTAAAGGAAACTTGGTTAAATAAAAAATAGTTCAAGATAACCCAAAACGCAACAGTAGAAAATAAGTAGATATAAAATCCTTAGAGTGCTGAAGTGACATAGTACAAAATAAATTCAGTAATACCAATTACAAACTGAAATAAATCTGTCCCACAATGAAGAGGAAAAGACAAAAAAATAAAGAGAATGATAGATAAGAAGGACAGGTATTAAAGATCCAACCTAAGCTTTCAGTTGTTCCAAAAGAATAAACCTGAATTCTCTGAATAGAAACAATTATCAATGTTAACATAGAAGTTGACCTTGAACTGAAAGACAGTTTGACTCTAAAATTCAAATGAATTTATTGAGCAGTGGATAAAATTAATGAAAGAGACCAACTACTAGTCAGGTTCTGTCAAGGCTTTTTATTTTAAGGGGAAAGAAGAAACACATAATGGCAAAATAAATCGGTTTTGTGAAGTGAACTATAATCAGGCTTATTTTTCTCTTAAACACTTGTCTTCTCAAATATTTTGTACTTTAAACACAAAAAGAAAAGAATTCCTTGCCAAGTCAAGTTGTTCCTCATGTCAAAAGACAACAATAAGATATTCTCCTTCACCTTAGAAGATAGCTAACTACTATTAAACTGTCCTAAAAGAAACGAGTGATTTAAAGGTGTAATCCAACTTTTCGTCTTGAGTTTTTGCATGAGAAGGCTGAAGGACAACATAAAAGAACAACATAAATTATACGCTCTATGTATAAGGGATTTTTTTTTTTTGGAAGCATGGTTACAAATCTACATTATAAAAGTCCAAAGTATTGTTTAACAAGATGATTTTTATTCTAAATATAATGATTGTATACTAATGATCTAGGTCCATGGCCAGTGATATTTACAGCCATTATAAGTCATGGAAATTGAATGATTAGATCAGACACTTTCCATTCCAGATTAGAGGAGCCCGCGGGCTGAATATCAGCTCACTACATCATTCAGGAGAAAATTATCAACTTGTGGAAATGGATGGAATAAAAGATAAAATGTGTGCACAAAAATTCTTGTTATGCCTATAAAAATTTGGAAGTTGTTATTTGTTCTTTATTATCAAATGCAAGCTTAATTATGTATTTATACAATTCTTAATATTAATGAGTTAAAAACATGATTTCTACATTCAAACACTATGGAATGTAAAAGCAAAAGTCTATCAAACAAAAGACAAAGCATGATAGAAATGGCAAAAACAACTTAGCATAGTGCATAAAACAAAATTGTGAAAATAGGAATGTGCTTATCTGTTACTAAAACAGATATCAAGGGATTAACCCTCTCACTCATTAAAACCTCAAATTCTATAATGTGATTAAAACAATCATCAAGGTTTGTTACTTTGAATTCTACAATTCTGAAATAGTAAAAGAAAAGGTAAATAAAGATTTACAAATTAAATCAACACAGAAAAAACTGAACAGACTTTTAATGGGAAAATATGCGTATTTTCACAATGATCACAGTTATAATTTATGACAGAGTATAAGCAGTTCTTAATTTGTATGTATCAAACATCACACCATCATATAAAGCAAGTGGAAGGATAATGTGACATGTGTACAAGTGTAGTGAATTATCAGCTCTCTGTGTATGATCAAGTAAATAGTTATAAAGAGTAAAATGAATAACTACATTGCACTTTTCATAAAAGAATGTGACTTATTGGAAACATATACAGATCAGTTGTAAACAAGTGACCATAGACTACATAGGCCACTGAAAACTCACAAACAGAAGAGAACTCTTAAAGGAATAAACTTAACATGAAGGCAAATATAACTGAATAATAAAACAAAAAACAAAAACTAAGTATATTCTGTTTATTAGAAATCACTGGCAAATGAAATAATAATCAAAACCTGTTTTTTTGTGTTAAAATTATGACAAAGACTTGAAATATTCAATATATAAAAATCTCATAACAGGAATAGATACCAACTATAGAAATATGGGAAGATGATATGTTAACATTTATAACATTTATCTAATATGAAATACATGTAGTCAAGAACTATGTAGAAAAAGTTCAAACTCTCTAATAATTATAAAAGATACAGTAAAGTCAGAAAATATTTTCACTTCTCAAAATTTGAAAACAATAAAAATATATAATATTCAATATTGACAAGGGCAGGCTGAACTGGACACTCTGTCTGGTGGGAGTGTAACTGCTAACAATATTTCTGGAAACAAATATGTTAGTATCTGCCTCTACACATTAATTTCTCTTTTAAGCATGTTTTCTAAGGACATTATCAGATAAATGTACAAGTAATTTTACGTTAGTGTGCTCATTACCTGGCCCACCATAATAATGAAAAATTTAAACAAACTGAATATCCAACATTGGAAGAATGGTTTAATAATTATTGTACAATTGAGAAAAGTAATATTATTTAAACATTGAAATACATATTTTTGTAGAATATTTATGGGTGATGTAGATGAAAACAAAGCAGGATACAAAGCTTCATATTTGCTACATGTCATGGCAGACACATTCGCTTATTATGAGTCCATCCTCTCCTTCCGTTATATTAGCAAAATCCTCATAGAGATTTATGAAAATAAACCCATTCTTCAGAGCTAAAATAAAATTTAGGTCAAAAAGAAAAACAAAAAATGTGGGCAGAATAGCAAATTAGGCATAGCTGACAACAAATGAATGAGCTAGATTAGGTAGAAAAATCCTCTCAGGATGCAGCACAGTTTGGAAGAGAAGAAAAAAAGAATGAAATAGAGGCCAAGACATAGAGGATGAATCCAGAGGAAAGGGAAGGAGAGAGGAGAACATTGGAAAAGAGAGTAGTAAAATAGCATGGATTGTCATACTGAAAGGACACCGCAGTGCTCAAGCAATGCAAATTTAAAAATATTCTTTGGGGTGGGCATGGTGGCTCATGACTGTAATAGTGATATTTTGGGAGGCCAAGGTGAGAAGGTCACTTGAGACCAGGAGTTTGAGACCAGCTTGGACCACATAGTGAGACCCTGTCTCTATTAAAAAAAAAAAAAATAGCCAGATGTATTGGTGCATATCTGTAAGTCGTAGCTACACTAGAGAGGCAGGGGTGGGAAGATTACTTAAGCCCAGAAGGGTGAGGCTGCTGTGAGCTATGATCTTGCCACTGTACTCTAGCCTAGGTGACAGAACATGACTTTGTCTCTAAAAAACAAAACAAAACAAAGCCCCCCAAATCTTTGGCACCTGATATAGATGGGCCTTTGCTCTGGTCCTTATAGGTGTCCCCAGTTCTCCAGGATCCTGCCAGTCTGCCCTCTACCCTCAAAGCAAGGTCCCCAAGCCCAGAAATAGACTCCCTGTGGAGAATGGAGGAAGGAAAAGGAGATGTACAGGACTGGACCATGCCTGATAACACTTCTACTTACCATGCTGCTCTGTGTGCCTCACTGGTTTCCATTTCTGGGCATGGGGCGTTTTGGAAAGTCAGGACCCTCAGTACTACTCTCACTTTTGTGATTCAACTTTCCTAAATGTCCTGCCAGTCATGCTGCGCTGTATCTTTCCTTTTCTCTCCAAATCAGTTGACATTCTTTTTGATGATTCTTCAGTTTTTCATCCACCAAGACTTTCCCTTTTCTCCTTTATGTTTGTTTGTTAGTTAATATTCTGTGTGGCTCTGCTTCAGTTAATTTTCCTATTATTTTCATGCAAGGCAGAGCAGTCTTCTGTGTCTGTTGAACCAGCAATTTTGAAATCAGAAATCCAAGTGTATCTTTTAGCACCTTAATCAGTGGAGGATTAGTGAGAAAATACAGTGTGGGAGAGCTTGATTAAGCTAAGTGGACAAACAGGTACCTTGATCTCATGCCAGACATTATAGACAGGAAACTCAGGGCAGCAACACCAGTCTCCTGAGCATGAGAGATGCTAAGATCCTGTATCTTAATTGCAAATGGCTCAGACACTGGGTGGGGCCAAGTGCATGACTGGAGGCACCAAACATTTTGATTGAGTGGGACTGGGAAAGCAGAGCAATTGTTACTCTCTGAATGCTGTTCAGCTAACTAAGCCTGATTGCCAGTAAAGGATGGAAGTCCTGTATATCCCATTGGATGCCAGACTGAACAGTGACCTTCCGGCATCTCTTTTTAAAATTTATCCTGGTAAAAAACACATCACATAAAATCTGCCCTCTTAAATCTTTAAGTGTACAGTACAGTATTCTTAACTATATGCACACTGTATAGCATGCAATATTTTCCTTCTGAGACTGGCTTATTTTACTCATGGAATATCCATGTTGCTGCGTATGGCAGGATTTTCTTTCTTTCTTTCTTTCTTTTTCTCTGTATAGAATTCCATCTTACCACACTTTTTTTAATGAGTCATCCATCAATGGACATTTAGGGTGTTTCCCCCGGCTATTATAAATAATGTTACAATGAACATGGGAGTGCAAATATCTCCTTGAGATCTTGATTTCAGTTCTTTTGAATAAATACCCAGAAGTGGAATTGCTGGATCATATGGCAGTTCAATTTTTATTTTTTTTTTGTGAAATCTCCATACTTTTTTTAACCAGCTGCACCATTTTGTGTTTCTACCAGCAATGGTTTCAGTTTCTCCACATTCTTGTGAACACTTACTATTTTCTTCTCTCTCTCTTTTTTCTTTTTGCTAAAGGTCATCATGACAGGTGTGAGGTGATAATGTCTGATTTTGATTTGCATTTTCTTGATGCTTAGTGATGCTGACCATCTTTACTTATACCTGCTCCTATATGTAAGTCTTCTTTGGAAAAATGTCTATTCAAGTCCTTTGCCCATTTTTAAAATCAGGGTGTTTTGTTTGTATTTTTTGGTTTTATTTTCTTCCATTCTGTAGCTTGCCTTTTCAATCTGTTGGTAGTTTCCTTTGCTGCACAGAAATCTTACAGAGCAATGTAGTCCTACTTGTCTATTATTTTGTTTTTGTTGCCTGTGCTTTTGGTGTCAAATTCAGTAAATCATTGCCAAGATCAATGTTATTAAGCTTTCCTTCCTTTTTTTTTTTTTTTTTTTTAAGGAATTTTAGGTTTCAGGTGTTACATCTTAATCCATTTTGAGTTGTTTTCTGTATGGTGTAAATAAGGGTCAAATTTTAAACTTTTTCATGTTAATATCCAATTTTCCCAACACCATTTGGTGAATGGACTATCCTTTAACTTTGTGTAGTCTTGGTATCCTTTCCAAAGATTATTTGATCATATATACATGGGTTAATCCCTGGGCTTTCTATTCTGTTCCACTGGCTTATATGTCTGTCTTTATGCTATTTTGATTATGGTAGCATTATAATATATTTTAAAGTCAGGAAATTTGAGACCTAGAGGTTTATTTCTCTTTCTCAGAAATGTTTTGGCTATTTAAGTTCCTTTGTGGTTCCATATTAAATTTAGAATTGTTTTTCTACTTCTGCAAAATAAAGGATATTAGGATTTTGAAAGGGATTGAATTGAATTTGTAGATTGTTCTGGAATAGAACATTGTATAACAATTTTAGAAATATTATGTCTTTCAATCCATGAACATGAATGTCTTTCCATTTATTTGTGACTTCATTTCAGCAATGTTTTGTAGTTTTCAGTATACAAGACTTTCACTTCCTTAAATTTATTCTCAAATATCTTATTCTTATTGATGCTATCATAAATAGAATTGTTTTCTTATTTTCCTTTTCAGATTTTTTTGTTAGTGTTTAGAAACACAACTGGTTTCTATGTTGATTTTATGTTGTGCAACTTTTCTGAATTTGTTTATTAGTTCTAGCAGTTCTCTCTCTCTCTCTCTCTGTGTGTGTGTGTGTGTGTGTGGTCTTTCGGGTTTTCTACACATAGGATCACATTATCTGAGAACAGAGATAATTTTACTTCTTTCTTTCTAATTGGGTTACCTTCTATTCTTTATCTTGTCTAATTATTGTGGCTAGAATTTCCAGTATTATGTTGAACAAAAACAGTGAAACTGCACATTCTTTTTTTTTTTTTTTTTTTGAGACGGAGTCTCGCTCTGTAGCCCAGGCTAGAGTGCAGTGGCCGGATCTCAGCTCACTGCAAGCTCCGCCTCCCGGGTTCACGCCATTCTCCGGCCTCAGCCTCCCGAGTAGCTGGGACTACAGACGCCCGCCACCTCGCCCGGCTAGTTTTTTGTATTTCTTAGTAGAGACAGGGTTTCACCGTGTTCGCCAGGATGGTGTCGATCTCCTGACCTCGTGATCCACCCGTCTCGGCCTCCCAAAGTGCTGGGATTACAGGCTTGAGCCACCGCGCCCGGCCGAAACTGCACATTCTTACCTTGTTCCTGACCTTAGAGAAAATTTTCAGTTTTTCATTTTTAAGTTGATGTTGGTTGTGGGCTTTTCTTATATAGCCTTTATTATGTTAAGATAATCTTCTGTTCTTGTTTTTTGAGTGCTTTTATCATGGTGATCGAATTTTGTCAAAAACATTCCCTTTGAAAAGTGGCACAAGACAAAGATGCCCTCTCTTACCACTCCTATTCAACATAGTATTGGAAGTTCTGGCCAGGGCAGTCAGGCAAGAGAAAGAAATAAAGGCATTCAAACAGGAAGAGAGGAAGTCAAATTATCTCTGTTTGAAGATGATATGATTGTATATTTAGAAAACCCCATCATCTCAGCCCCAAAACTCCTTAAGCTGATAAACAACTTCAGCAAAGTCTTGGGATAAAAAATCAATGTGCAAAAACCACAAGTATTCCTATACACCAATAATAGACAAACAGAGAGTCAAACCATGAGTGAACTCCCATTCACAATTGCTACAAAGAGAATAAAATACCTAGGAATAAAACTTTCAACAGATGTGAAGGACCTCTTCAAGGAGAACTAGAAACCACTGCTCAACAAAATAAGAGAGAACACAAACAAATGGAAAAACATTCCATGCTCATGGATGGGAAGTATCAATATTGTGAAAATGGCCATACTGCCCAAAGTAATGTATAGATTCAATGCTATCCACATCAAGCTACTGTTGACTTTCTTCACAGAATTAGAAAAAAACTACTTTAAATTTCATATGGAACCAAAAAAGAGCCTGCATTGCCAAGACAATCCTAAGCAAAAAGAACAAAGCTGGAGGCATCGTGTTACCTGATTTCAAACTATACTACAAGGCTACAGTAACAAAAACAGCATGGTACTGGTACCAAAACAGGTATATAGACCAATGGAAGAGAACAGAGGCCTCAGAAATAATGCCACACATCTACAGCCATCTGATTTTTGACAAACCTGATAAGAACAAGCAATGGGGAAAGGATTCCCTATTTAATAAACACTTCTGGGAAAACTGGGTAGTCATGCAGAAAACTAAAACTGGACCCCTTCCTTACACCTTATACAAAAATTAACTCAAGATGGATTAAAGACTTAAACGTAAGACCGAAAACCATAAAAATCCTAGAAGAAAACCCAGGCAATACCATTCAGGATGCAGGCATGGTCAAAGACTTCATGACTGAAACACCAAAAGCAATGGCAACAAAAGCCAAAATTGACAAATGGGATCTAATTAAAGAGCTTCTGCACAGCAAAAGAACCTATCATCAGAGTTAGCAGGCAACCTACAGAATGGGAGAAAATTTTTGAAATCTATCCATCTGACAAAGGGCTAATATCCAGAATCTACAAGGAACTTAAACAAATTTACAAGAAAACAAAACAAAACAAAACAAAACAAAGAACTCCACCAAAAAGTGGGCAAAGGATATGAACAGATGCTTCTAAAAGAAGACGTTTATGTGGCCAATAAACATATGAAAAAAAAACTTATCATCACTGGTCATTAGAGAAATGCAAATCAAAACCACAATGAAATACCATCTTATGCCAGTTAGAATGGTGCTCCTTAGAAAGTCAGGAAGCAACAGATGCTGGAGAGGATTTAGAGACATAGGAACGCTTTTACACTGTTGATGGGAGTTCAACCATTGTGGAAGACAGTGTGGCAATTCCTCAAGGATTCAGAACTAGAAATACCATTTGATCCAGCAATCCCTTTACTGGGTATATATCCAAAAGATTATAAGTCATTCTACTATAAAGAAACATGCACACATATGTTTATTGCAGCACCATTCACAATAGCAAAACTTGGAACCAACTCAAAACCCATCAATGATACACTGGACAAAGAAAATGTGGCACATATACACCATGGAATACTATGCAGCCATAAAAAGGGATGAGTTCATGTCCTTTGCAGGGACATAGATGAAGTTGGAAACCATCATTCTAAGCAAACTATCACAAGGACAGAAAACCAAACACTGCATGTTCTCACTCATAGGTGGGAGTTGAACAATGAGAACACATGGACACAGGGCAGGGAACATCACACACAGGGGCCTGTCGGTGGGTGGGGGGCTAGGGGAGGGATAACATTAGGAGAAATACCTAATGTAAGTGACGAGTTGATGGGTGCAGCAAACCAACATGGTACATGTATACCTATGTAGCAAACTTGCACATTGTGCACATTACCCTAGAACTTAAAGTATAATAATAAAAAAGCATCAAAATTTTTTTTTTAAAAAATAGAATAAATTATAAAAACTAAAAAAAAAAAGAAAAAAAGAAAATGTGGCACATATACACCATGGAATACTATGCAGCCATAGAAAAGGATGAGTTTATGTCCTTTGGAGGGACATAAATGAAGCTGGAAACCATCATTCTCAGCAAACTAACACAGGACCAGAAAACCAAACACCACATGTTCTCACTTCTAAGTGGGAGTTGAACAATGAGAACAGATGGACAAGGGAGGGAAACATCACACACCAGGCCTGCCAGAGGGTGGGAGGCTAGGGGAGTGATAGCATTAGGAGAAATACCTAATGTAGATGATGGGTTGATGGGTGCAGCAAACCACCATGGCACGTGGATACCTATGTAACAAACCTGCACTTTCTGCACATGTATCCCAAATGTGTATATATATATACATGTATCTGCACATGTATATATATATACACACACACACACATATATATATATTTGTTTGTGTTTTTGTTTGTGTTTTTGGTTTTGTTTTCTTCCATTCTGTCACTTGCCTTTTCAATCTGTTGATAGCTTCCTTTGCTGCACAGAAATCTTACAGAGTAATGTAGTCCTACTTGTCTATTATTTTTTTTGTTGTTGCCTGTGCTTTTGGTGTGTGTATATATATATATATATCTCAGTTTCATTGAATTTTTTCCATTGTTTATATATTCTTTATTTCATTTATTTCTATGCTAATCTTTATTACTTCCCTCCTTCTGCTAACTTTGGGTTTAGTTTGTTCCTCATTTTCTAGTTCCTTGAGGTGTAAAGTTAGGTTGTTGACTTGAGATCTCCTTTTTTAATGTATGTATTTACCTCTATAAACTTTCCTCTTAGTAGTGTCTTTGCCTAATCTCATAAGGTTTGATATGTTATGTTTTTGTTTTCATTTGTCTCAAGATATTTTCTAATTTCCCTTTTTTTTTGACCTATTGGTTGTTCAAGAGTGTGTTTATTTTCTACATATCTGTGAATTTTCCAGCTTTCCTTCTGCCATTGATTCCCAGTTTCATTCCATTGTAGTCAGAAAGGATACTTGGTGGTATGCTTTCAGTCTTCCTAAATTTTCTAAGACTTGTTTTGTGACCCACAGAACAGTGACTTACCCACAGAGTGTTGCATGTGCACTTCCGGAGAATGTGCCTTGGCTGCTGTTGGGTGAATGTTCTGTATATGTCTGCTAGGTCCCTTAGTCTCTCTCTTTTATTTTTTTTCTGTGAGTGAGTACAACTTTAGAGAGATTATGAGACCAATGTGGAAAATATTGAAAATAGAAGTGGGATAAATAATATGGAGACTATCAAAACAAGAAGCTGGAGAGTACAAAATACCTTTCACTGATATGTCAGTAAACTGGAATGAGGGAGTTCAAGGTGCTGAAACTTGCAGCCTTTTCCTACCCATAACCTTCTCTTATTACCTGCGATTCAAGCCTTTTATGGGGCCTCAGAACCTTCACAGCAAAACAGGCCTCTGTGTGCAGTTCAGAAGAAAACCCATTCCCTTTCAGTTGGGCTATCTCCTTTCATCTTATGGTTGAAGCACCAGTCAAGCAAAAGTAGCTTCTTGCAAGTATCCCAAAGCTGAAATCACCTAATTTAGGAGAATAAATCCTCCCAGGCAAACTAGAAAAATAACAAGTATGTACAGCACAAGGGGATATTTGGATTTATTTCTATATCTAAAGAGATAGTCAATGTTTTGGGCCTAAACCTGCTTTGGGAATTTCGTAGAATTCTGTTCTCTTTTGCCTAGAGATTCATTAGGAGAATTTATAAAAACCTGGGGGCCTTGGCTGGATTTTGCTAGAATCTCTGCAGCATGTCAATAAAGTCCCCCTTTCTGAAACCATATGCAAAACACTGAGGGGACCCCACAGGAGCTTCTCAAACGAAATTTCCATTTTTCAAAACTGACATTTTAGTTCCCATGATCATTAGAAGATTTGCCTCTGAAAGCTAAATAGTTTCTTCCCCTGATGTTTCTTTCCTACCAAATATACAGGCAGCGGAATGGATTTCTCTGGGGTGCTTGGAGTGGTTCACACATATATGAATGTGCACCATTTGCATTCACTTTGTGTATTTGATAATAGCTACATCATTAGTGTCTGGGTTAAACAGTAATCTCTTCAAAGGCAGAGACATCAGCAGATTCTAGTGGGCTTTGGCATTTTTGCGGGCTGATTCCGTGAGGGAGGTGAGAAATATAGGAAGCAATTAACCAACAGTAAGAGCCTGTGCTTAGGGGCGCCCTGTCACGAGACACTTTGATGAGAGGAATTCACAGGTCTCTTGGCTCAGCTTGCACTCAGCACCTGTAGAACAGCTAACAGGAGGTGGCCTCTGGATTTTTACCAGCAACTCTTCTTTTATGACAAGTTTCTGAAAAGTTTTTTACCAAGGAAAGTCAACTTTGTAGGGCCAGCTTTAGATCTTCGGTGATCCATGGTGGCTGAAAGCACCTGACCACAGATTTTTTTGCTCCCACCCTGAGGGTTCCCTAGTCCTTTGAAGTCCCAGATTGGAAGAAGCCTCACCCAACCAATGGCAGCCACCAGCTCTGTCTGTGCTTCTACCCCAGTGGCTGCTGTCTTGGGCCCACGGCGGTGCCTTCTCTGGATTAGAGCTCCTTCCTGTTATGCCTACATGTGTCTTTTATTATGCATGCCTGTGACTGTTGCAAAATCTCAGAGAAGATAATGAGTGATAAACATGTTGGTAGAGTGTAAAATCTAGTGTTTCTCATTCTACTGCACCACCTGCCATGGCCTGGGGTGGGGTCTTACTGCAAGGGTTCCCACTGGTAGTAAGATGTCCTGGAGTACATCAGGGCTGGGCCGTTTCTGTATATTCTAAAACTGCCTTTTTAGGTTTCCCTCATAGGGCCATTTTCCCCTTAATATTAAAGTGTGTCAGTTTAGCCTCTAGGAAGGCAGTGGTTGAATTACAAGCATGAGGCTATCCCACCTCATAAGCTCAGATTCATTTAGCCTATGTTTGTGCTTCAGTGGCTTTTATACGCTATTGAACTTCATAGCAAATTCATGGAGAGTATGGGAAAATATTTTTATCCTGTGACCATCTGATAGAATGGAATCTGTTTAAATAAAAATCAGCATCCAGCCTTACCTTTGGCAGGAGTGGTCATGCCATCTGGAAGGCAGGGCTGATGGGAAGCTCTCAGGCAGCATGCTCACACTCTCTGGCCTTGACATTTGCTCACTGGGTTGCAGGGGGAACTCATTTGGGTTCCCCACTTCTAACATTGCGTACTTTCTTATTTGAAATTCTGATATGTTTTCAACATGAAAACAATTCCCAGCCTTTCATAATTTGGAAAATTCTTTCATTCATGCTACCTCAGGAATCATTACTATCTTTTTATAGGTAACTAAATTCAGAGGGGTCAGATGGCTTCCTCAAGGTCACACTGCTAAGAACTGAGAACTGAATTTTTTTTATTTTACGTTCACTGCTCTTTTATAACATACATTTATGGATTTGAATCTACCTGACAGAGTCTAGCTAGATTCCAAGATAGAAATTGCACAGAGATGGTCAGATTGGAGAGTTATTTACAACTGATGAGATTTTTAAATTTCTGACTTAAGATTGAATAGACCTTTGTCCATCCATGATTCAGGTCTTCAGAAATCAAAAACATGTTTCCCCACCCGCTCATATGTACTTTCTACTGGGCTATATTTTCCTGGTTAATTATGAATTCTTTTATAAATTTAAAAACCTATTAAACAAATACTGTGTGCTTGACCCTATGCTAGGCACCTTGGGTAAAGAAATAATAAAGGCAGGCATGGTCACTGTTTTTTATAGAACCCGTGATCTAGTGGAGAGGTCAAATATTGAATGGAAAGTACACAATAGCAGTGAAGAAATGAGCCTTGGTGACTTGTGACAGCAGGACTTAAGGTGGTCTGGGGATTCAATGAAGACATGCCCCAGGAAGTGTCTTTGTTGAAAACCAGGATAGGCTGCACATATAGCATTATATGGGAAAAAAGGCACTTGGGGTTTTCTTTGAGAAACCAGAGGTTCACTGTGGCCAAAGAGCAAAGAGAACTAGGAAGAGTGACATGAGGTGAACCATTCTGAATGTAGAGAACATCTTGGCTTGTGAGGAGTCACCCAGCATGTTCATAAGGTTATTTGATGCCTGACTCAAGACAGTAGTACCGTACTGGAGTTTCCTGTGGGTGAAGAGTGTTCCCCATAGCCATGGCTAGCATTTTGTAGGATTGGCTTCAACATTGGTGTGATACAGTTGGTCAGCTGAGGATTATTGGAGTTCACAGGCCAGGATTGCTGTGGACCATTGCTAGGGTACTGAAGGCACTGGAGTGTTCCTTGGTTTTAAATGGCCTTCAGTAGGTTCCATTCCTGTGTTTGGCTTGGGGAAATGTTACTCCTTGAAAAAATAGCCTAGCAAAAAGACAAATTTGCATTTTGGTCTATCTAGTTGTGATTTAAAAAAATACATACAATTTTAGCTTTTTTGTCTTTGTAGTTTCTTAGAGTTTATATGTAGCAAATACCCTTAATGAAACTCAAATCTAAACTTTTCTTAGAGTTCCTATGTCCAATTACTTTATGCAAATTTTAAGTAATTCATGACCTTGAATACCTTGCAACATGGTGGCTCATAATTAGGCAACCTTCTTGGTGGATGTGATTAGGTATCCACTGCCAAAGGGAAAGGAAATATGAAAAATATTATTTGGGGTCAGAGTTGCAAGTTCTCTACTTGGTCATTTCAGCAGAAGTAGTCCAGCACTGAGAATACAGGCATTCTATGTACTGGTGATGAGTTGAGGAGATACAAAGTCAATAATTGTTGATTGATATGGCAGTGGTGTATCTCTCATGTTATGGTGTTTAAGCCCCTTTCATTTGACTAGCTATGTGTAGGAACAACTAGAAATAAAATAAAGCACACAGTTGGCCATGGAACTACAGCTACTATCGCCTACCTTATTCAATCCTTACGGGCTGCTTTTCTGGATTGGTTAGATTCTAGGATACTGTATTGGGCCATAATCCCAGTGGTGGAGCTTTTAAAGAAAGTGAAGATCTGTGTGATCTCTTGAAGTGGACCTGTGGCCATTATTCCTTCCAATAATCAGGAGAAGATAGCCTTTCTATTGCTGCTTCTCTTAGAGAAAGCCCAGCCATTTGTGTTTTTCTCTTTGTTACCTCATTCTGAATGAGCTGTCTTCCAAAATAACTAATTAAAATAAGCATCTTTTACTTGAGAAAGGCTAAGGCTTATGGCCGATACTCTGAGTCTCCACTGAGTCTTTTGCTTCTTGTTGGCTAATATGTTTTTCCCTTGTTGTAGTCATGAGGCCTGTGACTCAACTATGGGCTGTGCAGTGGGAATATACTAAGCAAACCTTTCTAGATTCTACAGGATTCTTTAGCTTAAGCAGAGAGTGTCCACTTCCCTCTGTGGCCTGCATTGAAAAGCCTGGCTCATTATGGTTAGATCTAGGCCCAAAAAATATCCAGTGTTTTTTGTGTCATTTTCTGGTCATGCATCTCTCTCAGGGATCTTAAGGAAAATGGACTGAGAGAAAGATTCAGGTGTTCCTGGGTACCTGATCTATTTGTAACATAATCTCTCACTTAATTTAATCTAACTACATTTACAGATACCATGGCTTGACTTTTCTTTGTAGAAATTTTCTATTAACAAACAACTACCTCCTGCTAAATATAAAATGTATTAGATCAGAGTATAAGATCTTAAAAACCTGCTAAATATAAATTTTATTAGATCAAATAATTGAGAACAAGATCTTAACAACCATCAGTATCATTAGACATACTGAAGTAACTTCTCTTGACTTTGTAATAGGCTGTTTTATATTGAGAAATATACTCAGAATATTTACTAGGATCACAAACCTTTTCCACAAAGCACTTCCATAGCGGTGGTTATTCAGGTTGCAAAAGATGAGGATGAACTCATTGACTCTATAGAGTCTCTTAGGTGACTAGAACCAAGGGGCCATCCATAGATTTCTATTTATGTACAAAGAGGTAAAATAACTCTGAGAAAGAAGAGCCACTGAGCAGGGCCAGAAGGCAGCAAAGGTCCTTGTACACAATTCTTTGGTGATGTGTTTTCATTTCAGGTAAACAAGCTGGATTAAAAAAAAAATTAAATATATTTTACTTCCTGGGGGTGTTCGCATTATATAAGAGGAAACTAGAGAAGTTGATTATTTCTGGGTGTTAACAAAGCATCTGAGGGGTATCACCTCTCAGCCCTATTACAGAAAACCTATCTTACTGCAGTAGGGTGGAGTAGACTAGGAGCGTCCAGGACCTGGAACCCGACCTGACTCCTGATGGGGGATCTTGGATAACAGATCCGGCCTCAGACCTTGGGAAAATGTCTAGCCAAACAGAGAGGTGAGAGTGTCCAAAGGGAAAAAAACCAGTCAGAGAAGAGTCGGAGTGTGGTCTAAGGAACTTGCAGGGAGTCGAGACAAACGCATCATGGATGACCTCAGAATTGTTCTATCCCAAGTGCAAATGGACTGTAGAAAACAGCGTTCACTAGACAGCAGTGAGCACTCAGTTAGGACCAAAAGGGAGGTCTTCGTTCCCTGGTATGAAGACAGAAAGAACAAGGCCAGGCTGACGCTTAGAGGACTGGATCAACAAGAAAAGAGTGAAGACAAAGATGCAGCCAAGGGAGTGAGGTGGGGACACAATTATGATGAACAGACCCAAGGGGGTGAAGAAGGCAGAGTCCATTTTTACCATGGACACTGGATTAGATTCAGTGATGGAACTGAAACTGTTGAATTATTCCATCTTTTTAAGAAATATTTGTTGAATATTTTCAATATGCCAGGTACTATTCTAGACATAAGGGATACAATAGTGATCAAGACAGGCATGATATCCATCTATATGTTATCCTTATTAGATTAGCTCAATAATAAATGAAGAAAGAGATAAAGTATGTTTTAACTTCGCTTATTGGTTTTTTACAATTGAAAAAACCAATTGAATTGAATATTGAAAAAACAAATAAGGAAAAGACAAAGAAGTAGAAACAACCATAAAGCCCATACTTAAAAATTCCACAAAGTAAAAAGTATAATTCTCCTGCTCCCCTCCCACCCCAAATATGGTTTATCCATTTTCAATCATTTTTAAATAAATGTCTAAAGATATCTCTATATACCTATGCATTGTGGTAAGCAGTTTGGCTTTATTACTTGACAATACGTTATGGACAACTTTCCAACTCTGTAAATATAAATCAGCCCCGTTATTGTCATAGTTGCCTGTTACCCATGGCATGGGTGTTCCATAACATATTCAACAATTTCTTTCTTGATAGGCTCTTTATTTCCAGCTCTTAATTATAGACAATTAATGTCGCATTTTATATCTCTTCTGTGTAAAATCCTAACTGGTTCCAGAGCATAGGCACACACCCAAAGGTTGGGTTCAAAAGTAGGAATCACATGGGAACAGAGACAGGAAGGAAGTTGGGAAAAGGCCTCTGACAGACACATGGAGCCTTTCTTCCCATGTCATCTCACATGGACAATCAATAAATTGGACCATGATTATTGATTAAGCTCACTCTCTGGGATTGTGCCCGTTTCAGAAGTAAGAGTCCCTCATTCTGCCTGTGGTTTTTTTAAGAACCAGGGGAACACCTTTGAGAAAGCTTGGTGGTCGTGGCAGGAGTGTTCTACCAGAGTGAAATTTCTTGGTGGGAGAGGCATGTACTTCAGTCAAAAGATAGAAACTGGAAGAAAAAAGGAGAGGAAACAAAGAAATATTTTTACAAGGTTAATAAGAATAAGCTTTGAAGAAGTTTGATGCCATAACTGAAAGCACTTAGTTTTCCATTAAGCTGGAAGTTCATGAAAAATGTCTTTTTCTGGAATGTGAGAGCCGATTTCTGCTTATTTTCTTTCCAAGTTCTATTTAAGAGAGGATAGCCTGTAGCAAAAATTAAGCTTCAGGACTCCAGAAATTGCATGCCTGTCTCAATATTCCAGTCCTTCCATTCCCCAGCAGATCACCCGCCATGGTACAACCACATGCTTGACAGATTTTTCATTTCAGATTTTGGATATGTTTTCTGAGGGAAAAAAGTACTATTTTATTGCAGAAAATATTAGCAAGAGTGGTACTCCAAGAATCTCTGAAAAGGCAAGATAAGCCAGTCTCATTTTCCTATTATAGTCTTCTCACTATCGGCTTTTTCTTTATGCTCATTGTCATTTAGGTCATCCTGATACTCCACATACCCCCCACTGTATTTTATTATCCTCTTCTGTGACTTTTAACGTTTGGCAAGCAAGAGGGTCATTCATCATCCCAGGGTGTCAGTAAGGGCATCAGTAACTGTACAAATGTTGCCTGCTGGAGCGTGGTCCTTTACACATGGTTTTCATTTGTACTTTGTTATTGTTGTTGTTCAATTTGCTACTTTCTCTTTACATTTCAAGCTACTGGATAGAGTCCATGAAAGTCAGCCTAGAATCCCTCATTGTGTCTCACATGGAGCTATGATGAAGGAGAAATTCAGTAAATGAGGGACTTTTAAACATGACCTTCAGAGGAATTGAAGCAAAGAAAAAAGATGGGGACAGAACACCTGGGCATGAGACTCTATCACAGACTACATGTGTGGGTAGGGTTGTGTGGCTTATCAGGGAGCCCACTTAGGGCACTTAGCAGCCTCATGTTCATGAAAGACTCAGATTTAGTCTTTGCCATCTCCAGTGCGAGGATAATTGTAGAGACACATCATACAGAATAAAGAGGATGCAACTTTTAAAGCTTATATCCTTTTATGAGACTGTATCGTCTGCAATGGATACTGAATTTTGTAAATAAAATCATATTAGTTTGGTGCAAAAGTAATTGTGATTTTTGCCATTGAAAGTAATGGCAAAAACTGCAATAATTCCGTTTGCACCAACCTAATTATTGTCTTATGGTCAGGGTAATTATATTGCATACATGTTTGTACTTTTTTTGTTTTGTTTTGTTTTGGACGGAGTCTTGCTCTGTCGCTCAGGCTGGAGTGCAGTGGCATGATCTCGGCTCATTGAAACCTCTGCCTCTTGGGTTCAAGCGATTCTCCTGTCTCAGACTCCCAAGTAACTGGCATTACAGGCGTCCACCACCACCCCTGGCCATTTTTTTTTTTTTTTGTAGTTTTAGTAGGGACAGGGTTTCACCACGTTGGCCAGGCTGGTCTCGAGCTCCTGACCTCAGGTGATCCACCCGCCTTGGCATCTCAAAGTGTTGGGATTACAGGTGTGAGCCACTGTATGGCCCATGTTTGTACTTTTAAAAACAGCTTTATTGTGGTATAATTGCTGTACAACACAGCACATATTTAAAGTGCACAAGGTACTTGTATGGACCTATGCTTTTATCTATTGGGCGTAAAATACATAGGAGTGGAATTGATAGATCATATTGTAGATGAATGTTTAATTTTTAAAGAAATTGCCGAAGTTATTCCAAGTGGTTGTATCAATATCCAACACTTTGAATGATTAGTTTTCTTTTCCATTCTAATATATGTATAGTAATAAGGGTATTTACATTTTAAAGTATATTAATCATTGGCAATGATTAACATATTTTCATTTGCTTATTTGACATACATATATCTTCTTCAGTGAAATGTTTTTTCAAATATTTTTCTCATTTAAAAAATATATATTTACTTACTATTGAGTTGTAGGAGTTCTTTATATATTCTACATAAAGTCTTTTTTTACCATCTATAGACTTTGAATATGTATGTGTGCAGATATAGATACATACATATGTGTATATAACATGCACCTATATGTGTATGTATATATGTATGTTATACATACATGTTTCTGACTTGTCTTTAACAATATCTTCTGAATAGTAGAAGTGTTAAATTCTGATGAAATCCAATTTAAAAATTTGTTCCCAAGACTACCCCAGATTTGATGATTTGCTATGAGAACTCACAGGGCACAGGATGCAATTATACTCAAGCCCAAAATTTATTACAGTAAGAGGATACAAAGAAAGATAAGCAAAGAGAAAGGTATATAGCCAAAGTACAGAAGACCTAGACATAAGCTTCCAAGAGTCCATTCCCCATGGAGTCACTCAGGATGCACTCAATTCCTGCAGCATCAACTTGCAACAGGTGCCAAGTATTGCCAACGAGGGACACTCTTTAGAGACTCAGTGCTCAAGATTTTGTTGGAAGCTGATCATGTAGGTGCCTTCATCCTAGCATGTACCAATGATTCCAGACTCCCAGAAGGAAAGCAGGTGTTCAACATAAATCATATTGTTTGTAGAAACAGTGTAGGCTCAGTGGGCTACTCTTACCAGGTGGGAATGGTGGAAAGCCTCTTGAAGTCCAAGTTCCGAGGAATCAATCATGAGCCATGCCTGTAAGCAGGCCTTTCTAAGGAGAGCAGTCTAAGAAAGTCTATCCTTCCTAAGCATATAGTCCTGCTATATTAACTCTTTTCTGTATATTTTCTAGATCATACTTTTGGTATTGTATTTAAGAAATATTCTCCTAAGCCAAGGTCACAGAGATTTTCTTTCATGTTTTCTTCCAGAAGTTTTATGATTTTCATTTGTACATTTAAGTCTCTGATCCATTTTGAGTTACTTTTACATGGTGCTAGGTAGGGATGGAAGTTCACTTGTTTGTGTATGAATTGCCAACTTTTTTAGTACCATTTGTGGAAAAGACTACCTCCTCTCCACTGAATTGCCTTTGCGCCTTTACTGAAAATCAGTTGCCCATATACGCATGGGTATATTTCTAGACTCTCTGTTCTGTTTTATTGACCTAAGTGTCTTTTACATCAATACCATATCGTCTTCATCGCTTTACAGTAAGTCTTGAAATCAGGTAGTATTGTCTCTCCAAATTTGTTCTTTTTCAAATTTGGTTTGGCTTTTCTAGATCCTTTGAATTTCCATATAAATTTTAGATTCAGTTTATCAATTTTAATTTTAAAAACTTTGTGGTATTTCGATTAAGATGATGTTGAATTTATTAATTAATTTGAGGAGAATTTACATTCTAACAATATTTCCCCTTTGATCCTTGAATATAATGTATCTCTCCATTTATTTAGTTTTCTTTTATTTCCCTCAGTGGTATTTTATAGTTTTCACTGTACAGATCTTTCACATTATTTGTCATGCTTAACTCTAAATATTTCGTATTTTTGATGCAATTGTAAATGGTATTTTTAAATTTGATTTTTTGATTATTTTTCCTAGTATCTCAAAATAAAATAGATTTTTTGTGTATTGGTGTCCCTTTCTGTGAACTTGATAAGCTTAATTCTAGCTTTTGTAGATTCTTTCAAATCTTCTACATAGATGTTTATATTATCTGTGAATAAAGTAAGGAATATACCGCAACTTACTCTCATTCTTCAATTTGGTATAGAACCTCGAAGATAATGTTAAGTAAACCTAGGTAAAATGAACATCCTAGTCTTATTTCTGGAGTTAGCTTAACATTTACATAATACTCCATGCAAAACTGCAAAATGTACAGTTTCTTCAAGAGCAAAAGGAACATTTACCAAGGCAGAACATGTTCCACGTTCTGGGCCGTAAAAACAAGTCATGAACTTAAAAGGATTCAAGTCACACAAATTATATTCTGTATATACAAAATGTAGGCTGTATATTCTGCTGTTTTGGATGAAGGGCTATGTAATTGTTAATTAAGTTATTCAGGTCTTCAATATCTGTTTCTATTTTCTGTCTAATTATTTTATTCATTATTAAAAGGGAGGTATTGAAATATCTGTCTATATTTTTAATTTTGTCTATTTTTCCTTGTAGTTCTATCAGTTATTGCTTCATGCATTTTGAAACTATTATCAGCTGCATAAATGTTTAGGATTTTTATGTCTCCTTGATAAATTTCCCTTATTATTATTATGAAATGATCATTTGTTATCTTTAGTAACATTATTTTCTCTGAAATCTTCTTTGTCTGATATTAATGTAGTCTGTGTAGCTTTTTTTTTTTTTAATGTTAGTGCTATCTTGGTCTATCTTTTCCCATTGCTTTGATTTTAGTTGTGTTTTTTTTTTTTTTTTCTGAGATGGAGTCTCGCTCTGTTGCCCAGGCTGGAGTGCAGTGGCGCAATCTCGGCTCACTGCAATCTGTGCCTCCCAGGTTCAAGCGATTCTCCTGCCTCAGCCTCCTGAGTAGCTGGGATTACAGGTGCACACCACCATGCTCAGCTAATTTTTGTATTTTTAGTAGAGACGGGGTTTCACCATGTTGGTCAGGCTGTTCTCGAACTCCTGACCTCGTGATCCGCCCATCTCGGCCCCCCAAAGCGCTGGGATTACAGGCATGAACCATTGCGCCCGGCCACTTATTTGCATTTTTATATTTGAAGTGAATGTTGTGAAAGCGTATCTATTTGAGGATCCCTGCTTTATGAAATCTGACACTGCCTTTTAATTGAGGTATTTACACATTTAAGTTTATTATCATTATTAATGTAATTATGATTTATACACACTTTCTATTTGTTTTCTATTTGCCTTAACTGTTATTTTTTTTTTCTATTTTACCTCTTTTTCTGCCTTTTTTGATTGATTCGATTTTTTTAAAATAATTTCTTTTATTTCCTTTTTCGGCTTGCTAGATATAGTGATCTGTTACTTTAGTGGCTGTGTTAAGGTTTATGGTATATATCTTAAACTTATCACAATCTACCTTCAAATAACATTATACCACATCATGTATTGTGTAAAGAACTTTACAACAGTTATACTTCCATTCATCCCCTCGTTTTCTGTATGCTGTTGTTTTTATACATTTTACTTCTATAGTTGTTTTAAGCTCCATGCTGTATTATTATTTTTGTTGAAACAATGCTCCTTTAACAGTGCAAGTAATTTTAAAAACTCATGTATTTACACATTTAGTTGTGGAGTTCTTCAGTCTTTTGTGTAGATCCATATTACCATCTGTTATTATCTTCCTTCCACCTAAAGGGCTTCCTTTAACATTTTTTGGTAGTGTAGTTCTGCTAGTGATAAAATTCAGAGGCTGGATATCTAAAGAAGCCTCTGTCTTCATTTTTGAAGAATATTGTTTATTGGGTATAAAATTTTAAATATACAGGTTTATTTTTTCTTTTAGTACTTTAAGAATGTTACTTTACTGTTTTCTCTCTTGTATTGTTTCAATGCAGAGACGTCTGCTACTTTAAAAATAAATCTTTGTTTTATTGTATATAACAAGTCTTTTTTCCCCTCTGTTGGTTTTTAACATTTTATCTTTTTTTAAAATCATTATTATTATACTTTAAGTTCTAGGGTACATGTGCATAACGTGCAGATTTGTTACATATGTATACTTGTGCCATGTTGGTGTGCTGCACCCATCAACTCATCAGCACTCATCAACTCGTCATTTACATCAGGTAAAACTCAGAATGCAATCCCTCATCTCTCCCCCCTCCCCATGATAGGCCCCGGTGTGTGATGTTCCCCTTCCCGAGTCCAGGTGATCTCATTGTTCAGTTCCCACCTATGAGTGAGAACATGCGGTGTTTGCTTTTCTGTTCTTGTGATAGTTTGCTGATGTAACATTTTATCTTTATCACTGATTTTGAGCAATATGATTATGATGTGCCTTGGTATAGCATTCTTCATGTTTCTTGTGATTGTGCTTCATTCAGCTTCTTGGATTTGTGGGTTTATAGTTTTCATCAAATTTGGATGGTTTTCAAATACTTCTGGAAGCAGATTTTCTGGGCCCTGCTTCTTCGGGGGTTTCAATTACATATTAGGGCTCTTGAAATTATTCCACAACTTACTGATGTTCTTTACATTAAAATTTTTTTCATGTCTATATTTCATGTTGGTATGTTCTAGTGCTGTCTCTTCAACTTTACTGATCTTTTCTTCTGTAATGCCTAATCTGCTGTCAATCCCCATTCAGTGTTCCTTTTATCTCAAACCTATGGATTTAATCTTTTGTAGTTTGATGTGTGTATGTTTGAAAAAAATGTCCTTCATGTTTCCACTTACTTTTTTTGACATTTGGTCAAGACTTATAACATCTTTGTTAAACCTAACAAAGTCAGTTTTGGGTTGGTTTCAATTGGTTTATCTTTCCGGTATGTGTTGTTTTATTTTCTGCCTCTTTACACGCCTAGTAATTTTTGGTTTGATGGTAGTCATTATAAACTTTATTGAATGCTAGATTTTTAAAATTAATATAGATACTATTGATTTTTTTTTCTAAAAATGATATACAGTTAAGTTACATGGAAACAGTTTGATCCTTTCAGGTTTTGCTTTTAAGATTTATCAGCCAGGACTGGAGCAGCACTTGATCTAGGTTTTAGTATTCTCCATTGCTGGTGCAAGACCTTTTTGTTTGCTCTACCCAGTGTGTCCCATGGCTCTTGAGGTTTCTCAGTCTGGAAGATGGAAGCAGGAGCATTTCCCAGCCCTGTGTGAAGTCCAGCATTGTTATCTCTAAACATTTGTGGTCATTTTTGTTTTTTCCGTCCTTGAGTAGTTTTCTAGTTTTCTCTCTGAAGGCCTTCAGAATTCTGTCACTGTGCAGATCTCTCCTCCTCAATACTCTACTCTGAAATGTCTACTACCTTGGAGTCTCTAGACCCTTGGTTCAGTATCCTCAATTTAGGGAGAAATTGGGTTTTCCTACCTTGCATTGTGGTGTAGAAACTCTGTCAAAAAAAATATGCTGCAGCAATTTTAGGGACACCTTGTTTGTTTTCTGTTTATCCAAGATCACTGCCCTTCCTTTCCTGATGGCCACTGTTTTGCCAATGGCTTAATATATTGTGTCTATGCTTTTGTTGCTTCAGGTGGGAGGGTAAATCTGGCCTTCGTTCATTCATCTCCACTGGAGGCAGAAGTAATTGCGTTCAGGAATGTTTGGATACCTCCAAGCCTTAGTTTGGCCTAAAGCAATGTTAACAACAATTTGTAAATATTATATCCCTAAATTATTTATTAACATCTCCTTTTTTGAAAACAAGAAATGTATGCTTACTTATGCATACTTACTAAGGGTAGAAGAGAGGGTGGACCAGCTCACAGTGAATCTATATATTTAAGAGACAATCAGAAGGAATTTAGAGAATAAAGTCAGTAGCTGGGTGATGGCAGTAGGATGCAAATAGGTTACACAGTGAATTAAAATGCAAGGATAAAAGGAGAGAATGCTGCTTTGATTGATACGTGGCATCTTCTTGATAGGAAGATACATGGCACTTTCCTATATAAAATATAACTTTATTATAGAAGTTCCAAGGAGCCTAGGTGGTCTAATGCAATCCAATGAAATAAGGCATTTGATATTGATTGAACATCTGGGATGCCCGGAAAGGTATTGGGAACTCTGGAGTTTCAATACATTTTGATCCTTTGTCTACAGCCTTTAAAATTATCTACAATTTACTTAGCATGCTGCCTGGCCAACTTTTAAAGCAGAGTGAGGACAATATTGTGGATGGAGGGTCTAGGCTTATGTGGCAGGTTCCACTGAGTGTAAATCATGTCTCTGGCATTTATTACCTGCATGGTAAAAGGCAAGGTGTTTTGTCTCTATAATCTTAATTCCCTCTTCTGTATTATGGAGATAATAATACTTGAAATACGGTATTAAATGAGATACAATGCATTAAATGCTTACTATGTGGCCAAGCATTATGTGGTACGTTTGTATGAATCACTGTTCCACAAAGAAGGAGAACCAATGGAATGTGTATGGAATTGGCTTACATGATTATGGAGTTTGGCAGGTTCATAATCATGTAAGCCAATTCCATACATATTCAGCTTCATTCAGTCTGCCATAAACACTCATACAGCAAATGGAGACAACCACTAAAGCAATTAGTGAGCAATAGGTATGTATTGATATATGTCATAAAGGAAAATAAATCATGGTAGAAGGATAGAGAATGACTGAGAGGATGGAGTTCCTCTCGTCCTCTTGAATCTCGTGGTTCAGGCCACAAGAGTTCAAGAAGAGAAGCTAGCAGGCTAGTGACCCAGAAAAAGCTGGTGTTGCATGTTGAAATGCAAATACAGTCAGCTGGAGGACTCCCTCTTGCTTGGAGGAGGTCATCCTTTGGTTCTATTTAGGCCTTTAACTGATTGGATGAGGCCCACCCACAGTATGGACAGCAATCTGCTTTACTCAAAATCCATGTATTTAAATGTTAATCTCATCTAAAATCATCTTTATAGAAAAATCCAGAATAATATTTGACCAACTATCTGGGTACCATGGCCCAGTCAAGTTGATGCAAAAAATTAACCATCACAGTGTTTATATACATTCATTCATTTAACCCTCTCATCCATTCTGTGGGTTAGGTATTGTTTTTCCAGGTTTATATGGAAAATGAGGCCCAGGGAGATGAAGTAGGTTGCACAAAACTAAAATTTGAACTCAACTTTGTCTGTTTAGAAAGTCTATGCTCTTAAGATCTTCATTAAAATGTAACCCAGCATAATACCTGTTAGATAGTAGGTGATCAGTTAAGGTTAGCTCTCAGTTCTTGCAGAATGGAGTGCTGGTTTCAATCCCTCGCTCCATGACTAAGTTGTGAGCAACTGAACAAATAGCTCCAGGAATTTTTTGGCCTTATGTTGTTAGTGCTTACTAAAGTATGTGGTACACAGCAGGGACTGAGTAAATTGATGCTTGAATGCAGCTGGAAATACTATTTAGAACCTTTTATTCTCTGAATAAAATAGTATCCTTTTCCTTTGTGCAAAGGGCCAGGAGCTGGGGAGAAAAAAAAAAAAGCCAGATCTGGCCTGTATCTGCCTTTAAAATTTTAGTTTCATATTGAAAGTTGGAAATTTATTTATTCATTCAACAAATATGCATTCATTTCCTACTCTGTGCTGGGCATTAGCTTAGAAGCTGGGAATAATAGTGAACATCCTACATTAGTTTTCGATCACTGCTGTAACAATTTCACACAAATTTAAAACAATCTGTATTAGTCAGGGTTCTCTAGAGGGACAGAACTAGTAAGATATATGTACATATGAAAGGAGTTTATTAAGGAGAGTTGACACACATAATCACAAGGTGAAGTCCCGTGATAGGTCATCTGCAAGTTTTGAAGCAAGGAAACAAATAGTGGCTCAGTCTGACTCCCAAAACCTTAAAAATAGGAAAGCTGATAGTGCAGCCTTCACTCTGTGGCTGAAGGCCCAAGAGCCCCTGGCAAACCACTAGTGTAAGTCCAAGAGCCCAAAAGCTGAAGAACTTGGAGTCTGATGTTCGAGGGCAGGAAGGATCCAGCATGGGAGAAAGATGAAGACCAAAATACGCAGCAAATCAGCTTCCTCCTCCTGCTTTTTTTCTAGCCGTGCTGGGAGCCAATTGGATGGTGCCCACCCACATTGAGGGTGGGTCTTTCTTCTCCTCTCCCTGTCTATTGATTCAAATGTTAATCTCTTCTGCTAACACCCAGAAACACCCAGATACACCCAGAAACAATACTTTGCATCCTTCAATCCAATCAAGTTGACACTTAATCATCACACAATACAATTTTGTTATTTTACAGTTTGAGGCAGAAGCGTCAAATCAATTGTGCAGGGCCAGATCAAGATTTGGCAGGACTGGTTCCTTCTGGAGGTTCCAGAGAAATCTGTTCTTTGTCTTCTCCAGATTCTAAAGGTCACCTGCATTCCTTGGCTTGTGGTCCCACTTACAGCGCAAGACTCTTAATTTAATCACACCTGTGAAGCCTTTTGCCATGCAATGTAACACATTCACAGATGCTGAGGATAAAGGCATGGGCATCTTAGGGTGCAGGAGCTTTATTCAGCCTACTATAGATCCTCATACAGCAAATGAAGACAGCCACTAAGGCAATTAGTGAGCAGTATGATAGTATGTGTTGATATATGTCACAAAGGAAAATAAATCATGGTAGAGGGATCGAAAATGACTGGGAGGGAGGAGTTCCTCTTTTGAGAGGTTTGTCAGGGAAGGCGTGTCTGGTGAGGTGATATTGAGCTGAGGCATAACTGAAGTGAGTGAGGGCCTGGGACAGGTGTGTCTTCTGAGGGGAGTGAGGGCTAAGGGTCAGGTACGCAGTGAACTGTGATGAAAAGCATTGAGACTCAGCTGCAGGCAGTGGGAAATTGCAGAAAGGATGCACAAATCCAGGTGGAAGAGGTCAAAAGGTGGTTTATAGAGTAGGTGGCATTTGTAAAACTCCAAAAGCTGGAGCAGAGTCTAGGCTTGTAGACAACAACAGTGTGCATGTTGACCCCATGGTTCAGGCCACAAGAGTTCAAGAAGCACACTCTGGGACTGCAGAGATGAAGAAACCTGAAGGAAGAGGGTGTGGCTCTGGCTAAGACCCTGAAGTGTGTGTCTTCCTTCCCACAGGATAGCTGTCAGGCCCATTCTTCCAATGATGTATGACCAGGGAAGGCAAAGAGGCTCCAAGCACAGCAGATCTCAGAAAGTTTGTTGAGACCTTCCAGATATGCTTGTTTCCAGAGCATTTTTCTTGAATGATGACCTGTGCAAAGGGCCAGGACACATACAATCACAAGAAGACAGGGAAGTCTTCAAGTTCTGCATGGAAGGCCTCTGCTTGCCTGGTTCTTGGGTTCAGTTTTCCATCATAATGGGTCTCTCTTTTTAGCTGGCCCTGGCCTTGATTCTGCTTCCGACTTTGGTAGTTCCACCCAAATTCCAGATTTGCAGAACCCGTGTAAACTTTGATGCTTTGTCCACTAAACGGCACAGTTATAACACTACCAGGCCTGGCCTTGGACTTGGAGAAAATAGATCCCTGGCTTGACACAGAATACACAACAAAACACATTTAGTTTCTTATTTTCTGTGGTGCCTTATAGTTGATCCCCATCACTAGTAAGAGGGTCCCAGGAGACTAACTGAGTCTCCTTGAACCATGCCAGGGTCTCAAGCCTCTTCAATGTAGGACTTCATTATCCAATAAGAATTCTCACTTATTCATTCCTTTATTCTCTCAACAGTTTTCAGAGTCAGTACAGCATGATAATCGGGCTCTAAAGTCAGAGCTCCTGGGCTTAAATCTCAGCTGTGTCAACAGCTGTGCGACCTGCAAGAGAAGTTACTTATCTCTCTGTCTCAGTTTCCTTATGTTTAAAATGGCATAGCACCTTTTTTAAAGAGGGAGGCACAAAGAGTTAATCTACATAAATTCTCAGGACAGTAGTGGGCATATAGAAAACCTTACTACTATTTTGGTGGTGGTGGTCGTCTTTGTCATTCTTTTGTGGGCAACAGGAAGGGAAATAATTCATGCTGGGATGAGAGTCAGGTCTCACTCTGTACCAGCCCACTTTGCTCCCCAGGCTCCTTACTGTTTGGTGGACAGACCTTTCCTTTCCCACAGCACCTCTCCTTCTCTGCATCTTGATGACCCTTAGCACCCAAGGTATTCTTGAGTGAGACAAGAAGTCTGAAGCCACTTCCATTCTGACTGTTGGGATGGCTTGGTAAAGTTGCCCTCCAAGACCCAAGACGCATGGGCTCCATGAAAACTCTATTTCTTTGTCACTGATTAGTCCTGGGACCTTATTCCCTATAGGGCGTCTACCCTGTCTTGTCTCCTATATATGCCCAGTTTTTAGGTTTGGCTCCAGTCTCAGCCTATTTGTTCATGTCTGACCATTTAGCTAATGTAATTCTTGGAGCCACTGGCATTGAAGAGTACTTCAAATATTTTCCCATTCCTGAGATCTCATTATAGTGTGACAGCTTCTTACCTACAGCTAGGAACATTACCCTGCCAAGATGCCCTGGTATGGGGCTCCATGTTTATGATGTCATTCCTGGCTCCAATCAGTTAATCTACTTACTACTAAGACAACTATGCACAGGGTCTATCTCAATTCCGGGTACTCTGGACATTGATCAAGCATATGCTAAGGGCAAAGGAGGGTGCCACCCCTGCCAGAAAAGAGGAAACAGCTCAGCTGCAATAATTTTACCCATAATTTTGCAATTAAAATGTCTACAGAAAAGCTATTTTAACTCAGCCTCTATACGAATTTAATGTCATTTTGCAAATAAAATTATTTGACTTGCTTTTGGGGAGGGGTGGCTCATAACCTTTCTTTGCTCAAGGTCTTATTGTGGACCTTGTCTCTTCCATCTGGTCTCAGCTTGGAGCCAACTGACCTCCCCCAGTGTCCATCCTGCCTGGGTGGGCTGGCCACATCTCAGGAACCAGCTCTCCTTGTCTCTCCCCTCCATCCCCTAGCACATGATTCTGTTACAAATTGCCTCCTGTCTGGGTCTCCAGTTTTGTTATTTACTTTTTTTCCCCTGTTTTTCCCAGACTGCAATTAACATCTAGAAAGGCAAAGATCCCTATGAGTAAGGCATTGAACCATCACCTGGAAATATACCCAGCTGTTTTTATGGTAGAGTTTAAGAGCGTTTAGCTAATTACAGTGCTTAGGAAGAGAAAGCATCCTAATGGAAGCAGCAAGCTCTTTTCTGCCTTGCAGTGGGAGCTAGTCACCAACAGATAAATAGGAGTTATGTCACGCCCTCCTGTTTATGCCCTCACAGAGGAGGGCATCGTAAAGTGCTTCCTCCGCAGGCCTAATGCTATGATGTGTGTTTTCACAAAGTTGCTTTTTCAGGGCCATGAAAGTAAAAGTGCCATAAAATCAGAAGGAAACAGAGCATAAATTGAATCAGAATGAGTCCCAGCCCAGCTTCACCACTGCACCTTGGCTGAAATGGCCTGACTTCTCTGTCACCTCCAGCTGCTTCCATGGCTGGAGCTGTAGGAGCCTGAGGTCGGGACGATTAGCTGAGCAGAGGTGGCTGGGAGAACCTGGAGAAGGAAGACAGGGAGGGAGACAAGCTTGTACTAGTGGTGAGCATACATAGAGTCCTCAAAGGCAGTGTGTGCATATATACACGTGCCTGTGGCATGTATTGTACCCATGCATGTGCATCTCTGTGTGGTGATAATGTGTTGATGGTTGGCCAGGAGGTGGTTCAGGGTTCTTGGCTCTTGCTTTCTAAAATGTGGCTGCTCACTCCTTTTATGAGGCATTGCTGAGAGCAGGTTTGCCCTCATTAATCACAACAATAGCAATAAGCAGGCAATTAAGTTCTCCCAAGGATGCATGTACAAGTTCTTGGCTCCAGCAAAGCTGTGGTAGTTGGTAGAGTTAATGGCAAGGAGCTCGGGCCTTGTGTCTGGGTCAAGGCTCATTTTCAGGTTCAGAGAGATAATGATAGGCCCAGAAAGGTCCAGTTTTGTCAGCTTACAGAGGTCACCCTCAGGCATAGTAGATGGTGAGCTCAGCATCCTGAGGACAATGACTTTTTATCTCCCTGATACGAAGTTTTTCTGAGTAGCTGTTGCTGGCTGAGCCCTCCGCTGAAGAGCACTCATGAGCTAACTCCTCCTCACCCTGCAGGCGGAGGCGAGGCTCCCTTCCTGGATTATAGCTCAGGCCCTCTATCCTCAGAATGAGCAGCCAAACAGTATCAATGAACTAAAATCAAGACTTAAAAAGTACTGTTGGATTGATGAATTTTGGCGTCTAAATAGCCAACTCCAAACCTGCTTATTATCAAGATCAGTGTAACAGTCTCCTATGGGAATGGGGGTTTCCTTTAAGTTCTCTATTGTCCACCTCTAAACCACTGTGCTGTTAAGCTGCCTTCTTAAACAACAGTCTCACCATATTATGCCTCTACTCAGGAGCCTCATGGCTTCCTATGTCCTCCTGCAAAGAGCCTAGCTCCCATGTTACATTGGCCCATCCAGTTTGCATCCCAGCAGCCGGCCTCCATCCTGACTCGCCTAGTCTCCAGGGTTCTCATAGATGCTCCCTGCATCTCTTTCCTTCCTTTTTGCCTTGTCTCCTGCTGTTTGGCTCATCTTTATGATTTTCTGCCTTTTCTTTCCATGAAACAAATCCTGTTGATCCCTTGAGGGTGGTTGTGGATCCTGCATCCTTCAGGAAGGCTTCCCACGGCCATCCCTGGCTGCACCATGCACCTGTTCACTGAACTTCTCTTAGTCCTGTTATACTGGCTTGGGGAGTTTCAATTATTTATCGTGTGTCCAATATCAGGTTTTTTTTTTTTCTTTTTTTTTTTTTAGCCAGCTTCATTAGAAATGCCTGGAGGGTAGAGATTAAGCTTTCAATTGCTCATTGGAACAGTTTGGAACATGGCAGAGGCACTAGCCATGGATGCAGAAAACCAGAAGTCCTGATTCTGCCACTTCCTACCTGTAGGAATTTGGGAAATCACTTCTCATATCTGCTGATTTCCTACCACAAATGTTAAGAACCCTGCCTAGGTAGAAACTGCCTGTTCCTGTCTCATGTGCTTCTCTGAAGTGCACAATTCTCACAGCTCAGGCCCAGGGCTACTCACTGGCCTTGCCTTTTTCTTCTCCAACAACAATAATATATATATATTTTGGAGATAGAGTCTCTCTCTGTTACCCAGGCTAGAGTGCAGTGGCGCGATCTCAGCTCACTGCAACCTCCACCTCCCGGGTTCAAGTGATTCTCCTGCCTCAGTCTCCTGAGTAGCTGGAATTACAGGTGCCTGCCACCATGCCTGGCTAATTTTTTTGTGTTTTTCATAGAGACGGGGTTTCACCATCTTGGCCAGGCTGATCTTGAACTCCTGACCTCATGATTCTCCTGCCTCAGCCTCCCAAAGTGCTGGGATTACAGGTGTGAGCCACTGCACCAGGCTACAGTAATCTTTAGGACAATAGTAAGTGTTCAACTCTTCTCTTCTGGGCACATAGTTAGGATTGTACTTCCTTGCTCATTGGGTGTGATTATGTGATTATCATTTGGTTAATGACCTGTGAGCATGGCTGACACCTGTCACTCTCAATGAGAGCATTAATAGCTAGAGTATGCAACAACATGTTCTCCTTTCCCATGGTAATGGTGAAGTGCATGGTCATAAACCATGGCTGTGCCTTCAGTCTATATCCCTGAGTGCAGATGTTGATAATGCAAACAGAGCCAAAATCCTATATCCAGGAAGGTCAATGTAGTGTGAGTCAGAAATGGACATTTACTATTTTAAACCATTGGGATTGTGTGTGTGTGTGTGTGTGTGTGTGTGTGTGCATGTTTAATCAGCACAGCATAACTTAACTTGTCCTGTGTGATACACTGTCTTCCTTAGCCTTTGCCCTATTTCTTCTTTTCTTCCTGACGTCCCTCACCCACAAGGAGTAATCTGCACCTGGGCAACAAGCCCACTACAGGCAGTGGCAAGAGCATAACACACTACTGATGGGTGAATTCCTGATACTCTTCGACAGCAATGTCTTTAATGATTTTACAACCACAGGATTCTCTCTGCTTTTCTGAAAGACATGCCTGGAGACTTCAAAGAGTATTTTTGTCCAAACCAAGCCTGGGTTTTGATTTTGAAGTTGATGAGTCATTACTTCCCCAACACAGGGTGGGCTTTGATTTTGCAGGTCATATTTCCTCAACATAGTCTTCTGATGTCCAAATCAAAGTGCCCCAGAAATATGTAGAATATTTAATGTTATAAAAATCCATAGTAGATTTGAACTGATAAGATCTCCTATGGGCCTTTGCGATTTTTAAAAAAATATATGCTACCTTATGAATCTTGTCTAAGTTATTATAGCCTCCAAACATCCCTTGTCAAATCAGGAACTAGGAGGGTATATTAGTCTGTTCTCATGCTGCTAATAAGGACATACCTGAGACTGGGTAATTTATAAAGGAAAGAGGTTTGGTGAACTCACAGTTCCAGATGGCTGGGGAGGCCTCACAATCACGGTGGAAGGTAAAGGAGGAGGAAAGTCACATCTTACATGGCGGCAAGCAAGAAAGCTTGTATAGAGGAACTCCCCTTTACAAAACCATCAGATCTTGTGAGGTTTATTCACTATCAAGAGAACAGCATGGGAAAGACCCAGCCCCAATCCTGTGATTCAATTATCTCCCACCAGATCCCTCCCATGACATGTGGGAATTGTGGAAGCTACAATTCAAGATGAGATTTGGGTGAGGACACAGCCAAACCATAACAGAGCGTGAGTTCTTTCTTGAAACATGGAGCAGGGAATGCTGATTTTGTTTTATCTATCATACATTGTTGAGACATGGGAATGAAGACTTCCTCAAGATCTCTGATGTGGGCATCTGAGAGACCTATAGAAAGCTAAGTGTTCTTATGACATCAACTCACATTTCATACATTCTTACCTTTCTCAGCCTCCTAATACACCTGCCCAACTATGTCAGCTTTAAGAATCTCTAAGAGGTATTCCAAAAAGAAAATGGAGGGGGAAAAATGACTTTGCATCTAGGCTGAAAAGAACAATACCGTATAAGTTTGTTCTTCCTTAGTGGCTAGCCCACACTTTTCTTTAATTAACAGACTTGGCTCATGCCATGTTGTTATCTAACAATGTGTCTGAGCAATAAGAACACTTGTTTTTCTCACTATGTGACAAAGCCCAGATGTGCTCACATCAAGAGTAAGTGTGGGATCCAAATCCCAAGACAGGACTCATGGTTTAGTTAAGAATCTAGCAAATAAGGTAGAAACAAAGGAAGGAAAGTTCAGTGTTCCCAACTGCTTTGCTTGTTTGGAGACTGGCCAGGAGACGAAATGGATACAGGGAACGTGGACTAACTTCTATTTCTAGAAGGTCAGGCTTAGAGCATCCAATGTGAATGATGGTGCAGTTGTTTCTAGAAAAGAATTCTGGGCAAATGTGGTTTTTGAAATATTTTCTACAGGAAACAAAATGCCACAGAATGAGAAATTTTCAGTGAACTGGTTCATTTTGTAGCAGCAGTTGGATCATGGAAATTACCCACCCTATTCTCAATTTGGATGTTGGATGTGAAAATTAAAGTTGTATTTTTTTTTTCTTTTACCGAAGGAATCCCTGGAGACAGTGAAACAATTTATAGATGTGAGAGTTTAAATAGCCATGACCTAAGAGAATTATAACAATGTTGACACATTGACAGACGCCTTTTCTCTCAGACTCAGCATGGAAGAACACACTAAATACAGAGATGATTCAGTTTTATGGAAAATCATAATGTTGTATGAATACTGAGAAGTGTAACTAGCTTTGGCAGACTGGAAAATTTTTCAAAATGTATTGCTTTTGAACGAAATGATTAAAGAAAAACTAAGGAGGTGAGACAAAGTGAATGATCCTCCATCTTTCAAAGTGATAAAGCAATTTGGGTGACTTCATACACATTTATACAGGGTGGAGTTGGGAAAGAAATGGAATTGGGTCCACGGGACACTGGGATGAATCCTAGTTCTGCCACCTTCAGCTGTGTCACATTAGACAGATAACTCAACTCGGAACCCCAGTTTCTGGATCAGCGAAGCTACTACAGAAGCTTGTTTTGGCAAATGAATAATTCATTTGACCATGGTGTGTGATTTGTAAAGAACATCAGAAATATACTATACTGTGAATATAATTGTTACTTTTGTTGCTCTTAGCTTCCTACCTCGGATAGGTGTGCAGTCAGTTCCTAAATGAACCCAATCTAAGTTGAATATTCCTCTGAAGGAGAAATGTGTGTGGTTTGTGTACACAGATTAGATAAATGCGTTGTTCTCCTATTCTTATGTTATAAATGACCAAGAAAGACTCAAGAACACAGTTAACTAGCCCCAAAGATCAACTAATCTCCAGGCAGTATTACAAAAGGCATTAAAAACCCAGCAGACAGCCCTTTCCCCTCAGCTCTCTGTGCACCACTGTTTTTCGTATCTAAAAAAAAGATAGCAGATAATGTGGAAAAAGTTGGTGGGGATTGGAGGAGAGAGGGGAAAAGAGAGAGAGAGGGAGAGACAGAGAGAGAGATACTAAAAAGAACAGAGATATGAAGTTGCTTGGCTTGCATGAAAAGTCAAACCATGGTCTAGGCTGGGTCACATGGGTCAGCTGAGGTGTGTGTGATTAAAGTCTGCAAAAGCTTATGAGTAGTGTGAATATGGAATGTTTAGTCAGATCTATATAGCTCCAATTATTTGATATGTGAATATAGGGTTAATTTTAGAGCCTGAGAAACTTTAGAACAAATCTTCAAAATATGTGCACCCACAAAGGATAATGAACTTTCTGGTTCAGAGCTGCTTCAATCTCTCTTATCTGCTAATTGATTTTCTTGCCACTTATTTCTTCCCATTCAATCTACCCTTCATACTATGGCCCCAGATATATCTCCAAAATGTAAATCTGATCATGACAACCTCATTTTCTCCTTTTGTATAGGTTTACAAAAATCATATATGTAGCTTTCTCAAATTGTTTACGAAGGGGTAGTGACAGGAGAAACCAAAGACAAATATTTTTTATCTTTTCTGCATTGTAGAAATAAGACCATATCAACACTTTGTTCTAACCATGAACATAGCCAATGAGGCATCCTGAAATCTACCCATAGTGGTCCTTGGAACAAAGAACAGTGGAAGAAAACATTGAGTTTCTTCTAGAGGTCAGTACTTGCCTACATTTTCTTCTTTCTTTTATTAGCATAATGGGTCTCAGAGCTAACTCAGTGGTCATCTTCAGGGTAAAGCTACTTGCTTTAGAGAAAGAGATGAATATTAGAAAAATCCAGTTTTCTCTGCCAAACTTGTCCCCACCTCTCTGTTATCTTCAACTTGGGAGGGAGAATTGGGTGGTCCAGGTTTTCAAAGTAGTGGTCTCTTTTCAAGTTAGATTCAGCCTTCTCATCTAAAAAAGCTTCCCAGAGAATTAAACAATGGGCACCAGATGATAGCATCATCCAGATAATAAACTCTCAGCTATGTGACATGCCTGGAATTCACTGTGCCACTTTACACATAATTTGAGCCCCTCCAACCCAGGTGAGCCCACCATGTAAAAGCAATTTATTTTTTCCCAGAGAAATGAAAATCCAGCCAAATACATTATGTCTCTGCAGATTAAAAAAAAAAACAAAAAAAAAAACAAAAAAAAAACTTTCTTAAACTGCATAGAAAATATCTTCTGTCTTCATATCTTATCATAAATTACTGATGTTCCAACCAGGTTTTGGGTGACAGCTATTGTGAACTCTGCTGTGTGGTCGTTTCCCCAGCTTTTGACTTTCCTCAGCAATAATGTTCTAGAAGCTCTGAGTAATTTTTGTTACTCCAATGCAGCCAAAACGCCCTATCAGTCATATTCATGACAATCCTTTCTCCCTCTGGGTCCCCTTTTCATTCTCCTCTGTTAAGAGTCTTCTTTCAAGCAGGTATAGCCCATAACTCCAGTCTTCTGCCTAGATTGAACTTTTCCCACCTATGCTGTATATAGGGCCAGCATGTATTTTTCTGGGTTGGAAGGTCTTTTCTCTTTTTCACGGGTCTTCTATATAAAGCAAAACCTGTCTCTTTAAATTATTTATTTTCCTTCCTCAGTTTCTGATACCTCGGTTCCAAAGCCCAAGAAATGGTTTCCAGTTCACTTACTAAATCTTGTACACTGAGATTTTTTGGCCGCTCTGAACGATTTCACAAATGTTTCTGTTTGTTACCAATTTCTTCTTCCACACTGTGGTTGAACCTGTATTTTCAATCTCCAGTGCCCACAACCATCATTCAATGTTTGCCTACTGTTCACTGAGTCAACTTGAGAACATACGGTATAGAAGTCCTCAGTGAGACTATGTCAGGCTATAGAAATTGCTAGGTCAGTCCTGCCTCAGTTTGTTTTGTGAACCTGAATACAAGCATTCGAAAAAGAAAAAGTGAAAAAAAAAAAAAAAAAAAAAAAAGAGGCAGCAAATTCATTAATTCCTCTCTGCCAAGTCTAGCATCTAGAAAACCCAAAGCCAGTAATTCCTAAGCAATTGGAATTTGTTATTTTGAGACGGAAAGGTGGAAGATAAATTTCAGAGCAATTGTTCCTTAATTGCTTTTAAGGGATTGGGAGAACTTATAAGAAAAAACCCTGGAGAAGTTGTGGCTATGGAAGAGATGTTGTACGTGTTGTAATTTTGATGTGGAAGACTGGAACTCTTAGGATCACATGCAGATTTTTAAGTGGACAGTCATGGCCAGTGAACGCCAGGGGTGCTGTTGAATCACTCAGATTACTGCATCCTGGACGTTCCTGACTGACAGCCACCCATCTGTGAAGAACATGACTTTTCAAAATAGTTTGTTTCTTAGGGCTCCCTCCTGAGTAACTTAGGAAATCTCAAGAGCACGGCTGAACACAGATACCCACACATCTATCTACTGCATGCCACAGAGTACTGTCATTGCAGGTGGAGCTGAATGGACCAACATCTCCAGAAGCAAGATCACCTGGGCACAGCCACACATGCAACTCTAGAGTTCAGGCTCTGCAAAGTGTTTTAGCCTACTAGTCTTGGGGGCTGCGAAGTGACAAGATATTAAAAGTGGTGTGCAATAAAGTTGGCCATCCCTAGTATGAATTAAATTTAGTATTTATCAGCTGTTCCTGGCTGTAAATTAATTCAGCTACTGGCATTTTAGAGAAGAATGGACACAGAAGAAGATATATCTCAATATGAAATTTCCTTGTTAAGAAATGGGGCCTATCTTCAAGCTGCAGATATCAGTGTTTTCCAAATAGAGGACGTTTGAGGCAGAGCTAAATAAATACTGGCCACTAGAATGCTAATTAACAAGCTCCATTATTAATTTTGTCATCTCAGTATGAGCCAAGAGTCAAATGAATTGAAGCAATAAAATGATTGGCTTTATGATTACTTGGTGTTCTTTCTTCTAACGCTAGAACAACCAAAACCTTCCTGGCCCAACCAGTACTTCGTCTAGACACTAGCTCCTTAAAAATGGGTTCTGTAATGCCTGGCTTCTCAAGACCTCAGAATTTTGAACCTGGCCAAGGTAAAACATCATGGTCAGACCTGATTTGAAGAAAACTAGGTATTATACAAGCTAGGCATTATACTAGGTATTATACAAGCAGCTAGGCATTTTACTAGGTATTATACAAGCAACTAGGCATTATACAATTAAAAAAAGGTGTTTTGAGTAATCACTCAAAAAACATATTGAGTGATTCTGAGGAGTTGAGTGAAAATGTGGGTTAGCAATATCAACAAAATTGAACAACATGAAGTTTGTTGGTGCTCTTCACAAGAGCACGCTTGTTCAAATGGTGAAGGCAGAAACTAACACCATAGGAGATAAAGTATCAATGGGAGATGAGTAACTAAAGATAGTACGTCTCAGTGAAAATAAAGGAGAATTATTTTTAACTTCAAAATAGAAAATAACAGTAAAGTTTGTATGTTGATGAAAATAATGCAGGTGAGAAGGAGAGATTGGCAATGCAAGAGAGAAAGGGAGAAGAAAATTCCTGAGAGGTAAATAGGAATTAGGAAATTTCATAATTTGTTTTTAGGGAATTTCAGGGCATTTGAGTACCTGGATCATTGTTAAAAAATGATTTTTGAAGAAAGCATTTGTTAAGGGTGAGGAGAGAAGTGAGAAGCAGGAGGTGGTTAGGAGAGAGAGAAGGTATGAAAAGGTTAATTTGGACAACAGGAAAACAAGCCTAGTCAAGAAACTTGGCAGAGTTACTAAGCAGTACCAAGAGCCAATCTAAGGTTTGTGTCCGTGAATTTAAGAGGATTTTGGTCAGGCTGGCTAAGAGACTTCCTCTAGCAAGGATCAGATAAAGCTCTGGGACTAGGCAGGTTATCTGAATGGGGAGAGAAAAGGAAGAATACTTTGAGAAGCAATGAGTACGGAGGTGAGATTCCTGAGAGAAGAGGAGAGGTCCTCAGGGAACTGGTTGTGCAGTGCACTGAGGGAGGTGCTCCCAGGGGTCTTTGGACTCTAGCATGCACCAAAGCAGCAGTTTCTGGAACTAGAAAGAACTAACCACGTGAGCTTGGGCAATGAGCGTCTCAACACTAAACTGTGCACACAGGGGGTGAACAATCAGACAAGCTTCCAATACTCCCTGTGCTGTGTAATTGCCTTAATATTTTGTATAATTCAATGCCGAGGATTTCCTGAGAATTTCTGAAGTAAAATATCTTATTTGCCAGAGAAGGTAAAAGTGGATAGAGGCTAAATTAATTTTATTTCATTCAAACAAGGAAATCTAAAAAACAATTGGGCATCTCTCTTTGTGGATTTTGAGTCCTACCTCGTCCTCTATAATTAAAAAGTCCTTTGTACTGAGAGGTTATAACAAAGGACCAAGTTTCCACTGGGTGGTCAAAGATGGTCTTTCTGAAAGAGTGACATTTAAACTAAGAATTGAAGAATCTGTAGAAGACAAGCAGGGAAAAAGGGGAAGAGTGAAAATCTCTAGGACAGGAAATAACTTGATATCTTTTATGGTCAGCGTGGGTGGTACATAAAAGACAGGTGGAAACGTGTTCTGATATGAAGGAGGAGGTGTGGATAGGGGTCAGGTTATGCAGAACCCTACAACGAGAAGCATGGACTAGATCTAAAATGATCTCTGGCAGATTCATGAAGAATGATTTGAACAGAGGCTAGAAATAGGGCACCCATTTAGAAGATTGCTAGTGCAGTCGTACAGTGGAGAAACAATAGCAGCTTGCCAAAATGATGTGGTGAAATAAAGAACTCAATAAATTCAAGACCTATCCTGACAAAGGAATTGACAGCACTGAATTGAGAAAGAAGTTATCAAGTTTGACTCTAAGGTTCTAGCATGGGCTAATAGATCCAGAAAAGACCTATGAACAATGATGAAAACCTCTACTAGAGAAACAGATTTCATGGGGGGATGTGTGTGTGTGTGTGTGTGTGTGCGCGTGTGTGCGTGTGATGGTGTGGAAGTTAACAGTGCAGTTTTTGGACTTTTAAGTTTGAGAAACCAGTGAAACATCCAAATGGAGCTGCCATATATGCAGTTGGCTTAGTGATTCTGGAGCACAGGAGAGAGGTCTGAGTTGATGATGTGCATTTGTGAAGTATTAACCTAGAGATACTGTTTTCAGCTGAAAGAATAGATGAAGCTTCCTAGGGATAGAATGTATGAGAAGAGAAGACCCAGGATTGAGTCCATAGAACCCCAATATTTGAAGACTGGTAGATGAGGACTCAGAAAAGGAGACTAAACAGGAGAAGCTAGATAAACTGTAGAATCCAAACAAACAGATTATTGTGAGAGAAGCTAAGGGAAGAGAGTAGTTCAAAAGGGGATGAATTTGCCATTTTAGCATGAAAGTAGCTGTAGATAAAATGTAAATGAATTAACATGGCTATATTCCAAAGAAATTATATTTACAAAACATGATGGGCTATAGTTTCCAATCCCTGATGTAATATACAGTCATCCCTTGATATACATGGGAGATTGGTTCCAGGACAACCTGCCTGTAGGCAAATCTGCACATACTCAAGTTCCATAGTCCACCTATAAGAAAAGCCACCCTTCCAATATGCAGATTTTGAATACCTAGAATACTGTATTTTCAATCCACATTTGGTTGAGAAAAAGCTACGTATAAGTGGATCACGTGCAGTTGAAATCTATGTTGTTCAAGGATCGACTGTACTACTGAAAAGTCCTGTAATGTGAGAATTATAAATAATTCATTTGATTTAGCTGCAGTAGCATTATTGCTGTCCTTTACTAAGATTATTTTCAATTAATTGGTGGATGCAAAAGCCTTATTGGTGTCTACTGAAGAGAAAATAAGAGGTTAGGAAGTGGAAGCAGTTTACAATTGCTCTTATTTACTGCTGGAGCAAGAATGAGGTATGAGCTAGAGAAATTTTTGTTTTGTCTGCTTTTTAATAAACTAGAGTGAGTAGCATGATCCAGAAGATTGGGGTAGAAAGCCCCCTGAGAAAAAGAATTTGGAAGAGAAATAGAGTAGTATGGAGAATTTGGGTTTTTGATACTTTTTCCTTTGTAACAGCAGAAAAGGATAGAGTGACTACAGGTGTAGCGAGTATATTAGTTTGATGAGAAGATGGGGATATTTGCTTCTGTCAACTTGCATTTTTCTTTATGAAGCATTATAAGAAGTTCAGTGTCAGTGGGGAGTGGGTAAGAGGGAGAAAGAAAAAAGAAATCAGAGATTTGAGAAGTGATTCTGTGTATAACTTAGTGTTCCTAATTATGCTTTCATTTTTGGTCATTTAGAATGTTCCCTGTTTTCTGCTATCAAAAAAATGATATACTGACCATCTCTTTGCAACTAAGTAATTGTATTTATAGCCATATCCTTAGGATAGATTCTCAGAATCAAAGAAACATTTCTACTTTTGTTCTTTGTTTCTTCAAAGATATATATATATATAAAACGTATAAAACCTATATGTTTTTATATATATACATATAAAAATATATATATATACACACACATATAAAACCTAATACACTCACTTGCTAAAACTGAATTAGTAGAGAAAATCTTATAATGATGTCCTGGCTGATAATGCTGTACCTTACTAGATACCTAATTCATTGTAAATTACTAAATTGGAATTTAAAAAAAAATCCCTTTCATTTTCTAAAATTGAGGTACCAGTACCCTCGGTGGATTACATAAAGTATGTGTAGCTGTGCATAGAATGGAGTTTAGGACATGAACTTGAAAGGCTCAATGTTAGCTCAGTCTGAAAGAACCCAAAGCATAAACAGCAATCCCATCTAATTAATCTTCCTTACTTGGATTTTGATGAAGTTTGGATGCGTTCCTTAGATCTTTGGGGACTGTCTTCACTAACATCATTTAAAAAGCTGTCAGTAAGAAAATTAGAAGTCAGGATTCAGTGACTAATTCTATAAATAATTAGTATTTTCATTTTCCAGAGGAAATTAATAAATCTAAAAAAAATTTACCTATTTTTTGCAGGCTGAAGCATTCAATCAAGCTCGATGCTTTAATTCAATCTACATGTTCATTCTTTAATGAGAAAAGCAGATTTTGTATTTTTTCCCTGCCAAGTTGAATTCATTAAGTCCTTTACTCATTCACAGAGCCAGCACTGAGTGAATATCTACCCTGTGCTGGGCCCTGCATTTGCCATGGTGGAAATAAAGATGGGTAAAAGTTGTCTTCCCTTTAAGATGACCATGTTTTACGGATAAGAGAGGGACACAAAAAGAAATTTATTTCATAGTAGTATGGCTAGTACAGTGCTAGAAATACGCACAAAGCATCATGCAAGCCTTAAGGAAGGGGTCCAGGAGATAATGGGCCAGAAATAAATCCCCCTTGGAGGCAGAGGTGTGTGAGCTGAGCTGTGCAGGATGAGGAAAAGATTGCCAGCTAAGAATTGTAGCTGGTGCTAGAACATGGAATGACACTGGTTTGTCCTGAGCCCACCTCTCCTTTTTACTTGCCTTGAGAAAATTCATCTAGATTTATCTAATGTGTCTCTCAATTCATAGACCAAAATGACACCTCAGAAAGTACTTGATGAGTGAGTGATTGGCTGCCTAATATTGCTCATTCTTGTATCTTCATCTTCATCGAGCAACACTTCTGGGCTCCAGGTCAATATTTCCAACTGTCGCAGAGTCACTAAAGCTTAGCAAAAAAAAAAAAAAAAAAAAAAAAAAAAAAAAGGCCTTCTTTCACCCAGATCTTGTTCAAGTACTTCCTTCCTACCTTTTCAAAAACGGGCACTGATATATTAGGCTATTTGTATTGCAGTTTCAGTTTTTTTTGTTTTCTTGAATAAAACTGCAGACAAATTTGTCATAGCTATTAGCTCATGCAAAAAGGTAAAGTATTTGAGTAGAACTCTGCATTTTGCCCTGTCACAGAGTCACTAGTTTCAGTTCTTTAAGTTCACACATTTGCTGGACCTAATCCATCACATAGGAGTATTGTATATTAATGCATGGGGACAGCAGGGGTTATCTCTAGAATTCTGTGTACTTGAGAAGCCATGCAAATGCACTGTCTTATTGATACTATCTTCTGTCTTTCCACATTTACTGCCCCACACTAGGGTGGGAGAATGTTTTATTATAAAAAAATTCAAATAAAGCAAAAAATACAGAGAACACTGTGGTAATCAAATTCAGGTTTATTATATCCTAGGGAGTTTACAAAGTGAGAAAGGCATTTCATTGCAATGATGGGAAGCAGTGACATTAACTTAAGGAAATTTGGGTGAGTCATTTAAATGATCTGATCTCAGTTTTTTCACCTGTACAAGTGGGTCAATATTAATTTACTCCCTTTATAGGGACATTGTGAGAATAAAATGCACAGGAAAGAGCTTTGGAAATTATAAAATACTGTGAAGCAGGAGTTAGTGTGTATATCACCCCACAAAACACACGTGTACTACCATATGCCTTCTTACATCTTATAGATGTCTATGCTGATAAAATGCCAGCAGTTAATGAGAAAGAACCAAAGACTAAATCAATAATCCATGTTCCTGGGAATCTTGTTTTCCCCAAATAAAAAATATGTGAGATTTGGGACACTTGTTTATATTGTAATCATTATTATTCTCATTATTGCCAATGTGTGTGTGTGTGTGTGTGTGTGTGTGTGTGATTTAAAAATATGTGTTTACTTCAAATAATATATTTGCAGGGCCCTAGATTGCATTTGTGTGTTGTCATCTCTAATTACCAAATATGAGTGCTGAAGGAACCTAATGTGCTTTCTTTCAAGGTTTATCCTGGGTTCTTATACGGTCAAAATGCCTTATCAACTGGCTTGTGGTGTATCAAGACTAAAGGAAGAGGAGCAGCATAGAGGATGGAAAAGACACTAGATTTGCAGCCATACCTGAACTAAATTGGGATTCTGTTACTGGGGGAGGAGACTCTGGACCTGAGATTGGAAGGAAACCCTTATTGCCTGCAGTTACCAGCTGATGTGAATGGGGAAAATTAATTTTAAGAACAGAAATGTGACCTCAATTGACTGGAAATGGCAAAGAGGTACTGGTGAGATATGGAGATAAAATGGATCATATATTCAAAGTACAGAGGCAAACATTAAGATAAGCAAGATAATTGAAAAAAAAAATCACTTCTCAAGTTCTAACTGAGATGGAGATATTGAAAGGTTGCATATGTATCCTGCAGAAGATAGGTAGTGGGTGGGAACTGTCTGTGTACCAGGGAGGCAGGGGTAGAGCTAACATTCAGCTTTTTATTTTCCACATCACGACTTCAGTTCCCTAGAATGTGGTTTTACCCTGGAATGTGATAACAGCTGAAAAACAATAGGCAAAAGATGATCTTAGATGCATTAATGTCCATGGGTTCTGTTTCAGATACTGAACATTTGTAATACTGCAGGGCCTTGTTATGGTAGAAGGTAGGGTTGTGCAGTCTGGCAGTAAGACAACAATGGGCCCCACTCTTAAGAAGAGAGGACAGACTCTGCCTCCATGGAAACTCAGTTTTGTGCATTTTGGGCTTATATAAAAAATATTCTCACCAACTAGCATAATGCAATTTACAAACCACAATAATTTGCACCTGGAAATACTTGAAGAAAATGCTTATTTTTTATTGCTGAAGAAATAAATAATTAAAAGATGTTTTTTCCATTTCTATGTTGTGACCTGACTCTGGTTTCTTTGCTGAGGGAAGCCTTTTATTAGTTAATTTATTCATTTACTCATTCAGCAAACATTTCTCGAGTAGGTGCTCTGTGCCAGGGTGCTGGGTGTGTCATGGCAAATAAGACACATTATTTCTGCCTTTATAGAGTTTACACTTTATTTTAGACAAGATAAAAATAATTATGTGAACAGAGAAATAAGATCACTCAAGGTAGTGATGTGTGTTATAAATGCCAAGGGCATGAACATGACAGCAGGAGGAGAAATTCTTAAGAGGTTATGGGTTTACTCTCCAAAGAGGGACATACGAGTTGATATCTGAGTGATGCACAGACACAACAGAAAAGTGGACAAACAATAGCTCAAATCATTGGCACTCTGCTATTTTTTGTAATAAATACGTACCAGGATATCTAGTAGAGGGGTCAGGTAGGACAGATGTACCAACTCAATGGCAATATCAAGAACAGGGATGACACATCATTCTGGTTATTCTTTGCATGTGTGAGTGGCAGGGTCTCACTCTGTCACTCAGGCTGGAATGCAGTGATGCCATCTTGGCTCACTGCAACCTCTGCCTGCTGGGTTCTAGTGATTCTCCAGCCTCAGCCTCCTGAGTAGCTGGGATTACAGGTATGCACCACCACGCCCGGCTAATTTTTGTATTTTTAGTTGAGGTAGGGTTTCGCCATGTTGGCCAGGCTGGTCTCAAACTCCGGACCTCAAGCAATCCCCAACCTCGGTCTCCCAAAGTGCTGGGGTTACAGACGTTTGAGCCACCACACCTGGCCTCATCTTTAATATGTTGGATTTACCTCCTCATGATTTCAGAATGACTACTGTTCCCATAGGGATTGCAATATGCATTCCAGTCAGAAAGAAAAGGAAAGGACAGTGCCTGTCGGGGATGATGCAAAATGAAGGAGGGCACTGAAAGAGTAACCTGTGGGGCCATTTGTTCAAAAAGCAGGAAAAAAGTGACATTAAAAATATCCAAAACATTAAAGCCCTTTCCTTAAAAAAATTTGTATTACTTTAAAAAGGTAACAGTTTGTACACAAGAAAAAAAAAATGACTCATAAATTACAAAAAATATTTTTGTGTCATAAATGCATATACAAATGAAAATTCATGTGCTATCTTAACTGATCATACTGGTTTTGGGCTTGCTTTTCTGTAATTTTATTTATAGGTCATCAAAATTCATACTAAAATAAGTTTGCTTTCAATCAATATAATTGAAAGCAATACCAGCCACTTGGCAAATGCAAGACTGCAAATAATTTTGATGATTTTAAAATTTTGACAAGGATCTTTCTGCTGATGCAATTGTTATTGGGGCTGTTAAGAGTGTTTTATAGACTCTGACAACATAGGGAAATTTTTGGACCAATTGTTTCAAAATATAAATTTTAAGACATCTAGAATTGACTCTCATGAAACAATTTTTCTAAAATCAGCATTCTGTAAATTTGAATTTTATTTTAATTGTAAATTTGTACAGTGGCATTTTATGATATCTCCTCTGAGATGTACAACGGCATTTCAATATCTCCTCTGACATTTCCTGTACTGTACGGAGGTTGAACAAGGAACGGAAAATGGCCTCATGCTTTGTATATAATTCAACATGTTGGTTTATGCAGTTTATCATCGTATCTTCAATTAAAAAGGAAACATTAATCTGAAAGTTGTCTTCCTCATCAACAATTAGTTCGTCCAAATCTTCACTGGAGAATAGTGTTCTTTTCCGTGGAATGCCACAACCTTTAAATTTAATTTCTATTTGCTTTTCAATGCTGCAGTCATTTCCAAAAGTAGAGATTCTAAACTCCCTGAGGAATCCAAATAACTCACAAATAATTTGCTTTATTGCAATGTCTTTGTGTACCATTTTATTTTGTAATAATTTACTAACAAAGTTTACCTCCTCAGTGATGGCACACCTATCCTAGTGCTGAGGGCGACAGTTAGTATTTGTGCAAAGGCTGCAGAAAAGGTCTCCAGGGACAGCAGGGCAAGCTGGTGGCCTCTGGCTATGTCCCAGAGCACTGTCCCAGACAGCCAAAGGCACTTGTACCTGGCCCCCAGCAAATTATGCAGTGCCTGCACTGTCCGCTTTGGCTGCAGAGCCTGAGCTATCACCTGGTGAATCTGCTGTTCATGATCATGCTCCACTATCCCCTTGGACCTCACTTATGAAATAAATTAAGGATAAATATTAAGAATTTCGAAAGGGCAACGGCAGAGCACTTAACCAGATGGAGAAGAGATGGGCAGAGCCCTTCTGAGAGCAGGGGTTCTGTCACTGCACAGTTTGCAAGCCCTGAAGCCAGCCTTGGAGCCTGTAACATATGACTTTTTTATCAGGAAGGCAAACATGCCTCCAGCGGTCTTTACTTAAGTCTTACTGTCTGTTACTCTGTCACATGGCCATCTCTCAGGGTACTGTGGGGCAGTGACTATTTTCCAGCTGCTGTGGTAGAGGCAGACAAAGGAGAAAGGACAGTGAAATGGGTGTTGGGTTAGCCAGTCAAGTCTGCCCTAGATAACACAGGGCCATTTAAGGTGGAGCATATAGGCAGAATTAGCCGTGAGCATGGCATCCTGAGATGGGTGAGGGAAACAAACATTGTGTGTGTGTGTGTGTGTGTGTGTGCATGTGTGTGTGTGTGTGTGTGTGTGTCTGACAGTTACATGTTTGGAAGGCAGCAAGAAGCCCAATATGGTTGGAACTGAAGAGAGGGAGGGGAATAGTGGTTAAAGGGAGGACCAAGTATTATGTAGCTTCTAAGTCCTGTGGTTATGCCAAGGAGTTAGTGCTGATATAAAATAACTCTCTCGCACTTATCTGAACAGAAATAAGGTATTTGGAAAGCTATTGGGTAGTTTACATCATCATTGAAAAGGCTAGAGAAACAGCTTAGATATAGAATAGAAACATATTGGGCTATCATTAGATGTAGAGAAGACATTCTACTAGAACCATAACCAAAATCATGCCAGGATCACAGTAGTGGCATTATCATTGTGCCCACCATCAAAAAATCAGGTGCTTCATCATGTCTGTGAATACTCTAAGAGTATTCTAAGGGTGACCCTGGAAACTTTATGTTACTAACAATGTTTTGGCTTCAGAAAAAATGTTTTCCTATCTTCATTAAAAGTCCAAGATAAGGGAATCTGAGTGAACAAATGTAGGCACCATGCACTTGTCCTAAGCAAAGGCAGCAAGGTACTATTGCTGAATGGGGACCATATCTCTTGCCAAACTCTATACGGCTGTTAATATGTGAGGTTTCCCTGCCTCCTCTCTTCAGATGACAAATATTTATTAAAATTCATCCATTTAGTGAAATCTATTAGTCTTTAACCTCATTCCCATGTTTACAGGCCCTTTCCCAAATACATTCCCAGCTAAAGTAAAGCAATTAGGGCCCATTGATTAAAATTTATCTCATTCTCAAAGAAAGGCAATACCAAATATTTCCCAGTTACTGCTTTCAGCATCAAGGCCAGTGTCTACTTCTCCTCTAGTTCTGTATGACCTTATATCAATATAATATGATCAAGAGATTAAATTGTAAAGTTAACAACAACTAATATACTGTACATGCAATAATAGAGCAAAAAAGAAAAAGTAAAACAGACATTGCTTACAGCACTAAGAATGAGACATTGCAATAAGAATTGCTAGAGTCCTTATTTCCTTAATGGTGACAGGACCTTAACTGCTACATATTCTCTTCTTCTTCAGAGAAATTTTTAGCTGGTCAAGATTCTTTGCAAATGATGTCACCCAAATGCTAATTCTTGAGAGATTTGGTCCTCGGTGGTCCTTTATGCATTTGGCTACCATAATTTTCTGCTACATTTTACTAAGAACATGGTAGTATAAGGAACCTTCCTAGGGAATCCTTGGGCTTTATACATACTTATCTATTTATTTCTCCTTTTTTCATTGATGGTCAAAATTATTATTGTCAAAATGCAATGTAATGTGATGTAAATGTCTTCTTTTTTTGGTATGGTTATACAGAGCATGAGGAGTCAGAAACTGACCATCTGTCTGTTTCAACTTCTAATTTGATGAAAATAAAGTTATGCTTCCTAGAGGAAGTATTCCTCTGTTGAATCTTAAAACTTTTAATCAAGGTGAAGTATCACAAAAATAGTATGAATGGGGAATTCATTGTGATAGTGAGATATTCTATTACAAATTCCATCTTTTATTTTGCTACCCTTTTATTTAGACTATGAAATAAAAATCACACACACACACACACACACACGCACACATGATTTTTATCCCATAGCTTATATATATATATATATACACATACATATATATATACACACACACACATATATACACACACACACACACACACACACATATATATATATATTTGATTAGAACATAAGTTGCTCTCAAGGACAGAGGCCAACCTGTCAAGTTATTGTATCTCATTGGGTATAATATCCAAATCTTCTATAAGCCATTGCCAATAGATGAGAAGGTATGCAATAATACCAATGACTCCAATGAACTTAGAAGAAATGCCTCCCTATTTAACTGAAAAAATGAGACTTTGTTGAAGATGCAATCTTGTGTGTAAAAAACTATGATGAAAAAGCATTCCATAAATTCAAGTCTGATGGTGCTAGCAGAAGAACAACAGAAAAGATAAACAAATTAAAGGGAGCAATAGTCAGATAAACCTTAGTGAAGAAAAGTCGATTTTTAAAAATTCATGCATAACTTTCCTATTTGTTTCCTTGACCATTTTGTTAGTGAGTCCCAGCACTGGGGTGGCTGAGGGAAGAAAGTTTATTGTCTTATACAGAGTAGGTAAAGAATACCAAATGAATCATTAAGAGTTTTTGCATAGAGGGTTTTTTAAAAATGAAATTCACATGGGACTCAGATATTCTCATAACATGAGCATGTTTTAAGAGGTCTGTCTTCATACCTCTTACACAAATTTCCTTATCACAAATTATGCAATCTCATTCCTTTGAAGTCACTGGACATTAAGCACTTTCTAGTTTCCCTCTCCTTTTAGAAACAGTGAAAAAGATGTACTAATCAAAGTTCTAATCACTGGAATACTATCTCTTTCCCAGTGTTTTGAGTCTCCAAGTGGGGCTTTAATGCCAAAGAACTTTAGTTTTGGCACATGACAACATATTGTGTGGAGGTGATTGATTCCCGCTGATCTTGTCCCAGTGAGCTGGTAATAGGAAACTCTCAATGAGGCCACGGGTGTGGGTCAAGGTGGGATAGTAAAAGGAAAGTAGACATATTGAGAGTGCTTCTAGAATTTGCTTGTGACCTGTTTGGGCCCAGGTTTTATATTTCACTTCTACGTGATGATGGTGAGCTGCTAGGAATGCCTAATTTAATGTTTCATGGATCAGATGACTCTTGGTTTGTGATGGAAAGCCTTGGTGTTATCTTATTCTGGTGCCCCATTATTGGGCATTAAGTTTTTACCAAGAGCCCATAGCAAGTCAAGAGCTGTTACTTAAGAAGAGTACAAGCATGGATTGGCTCCAAATCCTGACAGTGTTGCTGTACTTCTCCTGGTTGAGTATTTGCCTGAGATCTTGAAGCATCCCAATCTTTTAAAAATATTTTAAGATAATCACTGCATCCACTATGTTCTAAAACTTGAGATAGATAAATAGTCAGAGACATCTGAAAACCCTTCTGATTGGTCTGTATCTGTGTCTTCACCAAATCTCATGTTGAAATGTAATCCCCTGTGATGGAGGTGAGGCCCGGCGGGAAGGGTGTGAATCATGGGGGCAGACCCCTCATGAATGGCTTAGCACCATCTCCTTGGTAAGGGGTGACTGAATTCTGTGAGATCTGGTTTTTAAAAGTGTGACGTGCCTCCTTCCCTCTTGCTCCTGCTTTTGCCATATGATGTTCCTGCACCCACTTTAACTTCCTTAGTGAGTGAAAGCTTCCTGAAACCTCCCCAGAAACCAAATCGATTTTGGTGCCATGATTGTGCAGCCTGAAAATCCACGAGACAAGTAAGCTTCTTTTCTTTATAAATTACCCAACCTCAGATATTTTCTTTCTTTCTTTCTTTCTTTCTTTCTTTCTTTCTTTCTTTCTCTCTCTCTCTCTCTCTCTCTTTCTTTTTCTCTCTTTCTCTTTTTTTTTTTTGAGATGGAGTCTTGCTCTGTCACCCAGGCTGTAGTGCAGTGGTACAATCTTGGCTCACTGCAAGCTCTGCCTCCTGGGTTCACACCATTCTCCTGCCTCAGCCTCCTGAGTAGCTGGGACTACAGGAGCCCACCACCACGCCCGGCTAATTATTTTTGTATTTTTAGTAGAGACGGGGTTTCACTGCATTAGCCAGGAGAGTCTCGATCTCCTGACCTCTTGCTCCACCCACCTCAGCCTCCCAGAGTTCTGGGATTACAGGCGTGAGCCACTGCACCTGGTCCCCCAACCACAGATGTTTCTTTATAGCAAAGCAAGAATGACCTAACACAACTTCCTTACTCTAGGTTACACTTTAATTCGACAACCTTCTTTAGGTAAATTCATCAAAGTGTGTATTCAATTTATCACATTTAACAAAGTGTCCACCCAAATGTGTATATGTTGCCTCAAAAATTAAAATGGGCAGAGATTTCTGGCATGAAAATGGAGGTGTAGACACACATTGGCTTCACTCCTCCCACAGAAAACCAAAAACAAATACATAGCCTTGAGATTATCACCAACAACATCCTAGAACTCAAATATGAGGATGAGTCAGTTCCCAGGGCTACAGAGAAGTTAAAAATCTCTGACCAGATGGTAAGAGAATAAGACTTTCATATCTCTGACACCTCTTTTTCCATCTGCCTGGTATCAAGCATGTGGAAATTTTTTCCCTGGCTCATAGTTTCTTCACTGGAAAAAGTGACATTGAGTTGGACAATCCAACTTTCTTACCATCTTGGGTTCTTTGGCAGGAGAACTGTCTATGCCTCAACCCACAGGAAGCATGGAGGCATACCCCTATGGACAGCCAGAGACAATGGAGGAAGATAAGACTACCATGCCCAGCCTTAGACACCCTGCTCTATAACTTGGCCAAAGAACACAATGTATCAGAATGGCTTTCAGCAGGACCCTGCTGTAAAATGTAGGTTCCACAGGTTCCCCTAGACAGCCTTTCCACACTGCCAAGAGAGCCCTTTTGGGACCTTATCTATTCCAGATGGGCACCCATCTGATCATTTGCTAGAGCCAAGGCAAACCTTGGCTTAGGCTACATCTAGTGACAAAAAGGAGGCAGTGACCTAGTGGAAAAAAGAAATACCTTCAATAGGTAAAGTACAAAGAATATCAAAGTAAACATATCCAATAAAACCCAAAATAATCCAGAAAAGAAGACTGGAATAAATAACTAATCCTTTAATTTAAAGACATATACAAAGACCCATAAGAAACAACAGCAAACAGGGAACCATGACCTTCTCAAAAAGACAAAGCAGAAATCCAGTGACTGATCCTAATGAGATGGTGATTTGTGAGCTCTCTGACCAAGAACTCAAAATAGCAGTTTTAAGGAAACTCAGTGATCTCCAAAATAACACAGAATATCAATTCAGAAATTTATCAGATAAATTTAACAGAAATTGAAATAGTAACAAATCAAACAGAAATCTTGAAATTGAGAAATACATTAGCTGAGCTAAAAAATTAATTTCAACAACAGCATAGATCAAGCAATCAGTGAACTCAAAGACAGGTTATTTGAAATTACACACTCGGAGAAGAGAAAAAAAGAATGAGAAGAAACGAAGATAACCTACAACATATAGAAAAGAACCTCAAATACCGTATCTAAAAATTACTGGTGTTCGAAAGGGGGCTGTGATGGTTAATATTGAGTGTCAACTTGATTAGGTTGAAGGATGCAAAGTATTGTTCCTGGATGTGTATGTGAGGGTGTTTCCAATGGAAATTAACATTTGAGTCAGTGGACTGGGAGAGGCAGACTCACCCTCAATCTAGGTGAGCACCATCAAATCTGCTGCCACAGCAACTAGAATAAAGTAGGCAGGAGAAGATGGAAGAGCAGACTTGCTGTCTTCTGGCCTCCATCTTTCTCCCTTGCTGGGTGCTTCCTGCCCTTGAACATCAGACTGCAAGTTCCTAAGCTTTTGGACTCACACCAGTGATTTGCCAGGAACTCTCAGGCCTTTGGCCACAGACAGAAGGCTGCTTTGTTGGCTTCCCAACTTTTGAGACTTTGGGACTGGACTGGCTTCCTTGCTCCTCAGCTTGCAGACAGCCTATCTTGGGACTTCACCTTGATTCATGTGTGTCAATTATCCTAATAAACTCCTTTTCATATATACATATATCCTATTAGTTCTGTCCCTTTAGAGAACCTCAAGATAGGGGCTGAGCAGGAGCAGGGGGTAGAAACTTTATCCAAGGAAATAATAACAGAAAACTTTCCAAAATTTGAAGAAGATATAAATATCCAGGTACAAGAAGGTCAAAGAAGACCAAACAGATTTGATACAAGTAAGATGACCCCAAGGCTTATAGTAATCAAACTCTCAAAGGTGAAGGACAAAGAAAATTTTAAAAGCAGCAAAAGAAGCAAATAACATATAAAAGAACTACAAGAACTCTGAGAATAGACTTCTCAATGGTAACCATACAGGCCAGGAGGGAGTGGCATGACATTTTCAAACTCCTCAAAGAAAACTAAAACTGCCATCCAAGAATACTTTATCAAGTAAACTTATCCTTCAGATATGAAGTAGATATCAAGTCTTCCCCAGACAAACAGAAGCTGAGAGAATTCACTACCACCAGAATTTTCTTACAAGAAATGGTAAAGAGAGTTCCTCAATCTGAAAGAAAAAAACCACTAATATGCAGAAAGAAAATGTTTGAAGGTATAAAACCCAAAGGAAAAATTATAAATAGACCTAAAAAATACATCTAAAGGAAGAGATAGACTGGAATACAACAATAGCAGTGTACGTCAATGTCTCACTCTAAGTAATGGGCAGATAATTCTGACAGAAAATAAAACAACACAGGAATTAGACTACACACTAGACCAAACAGCCCTAACTAACACAGAAGATTTCACCCAACTACTATATAATACACATTCTTTTCGTCAGCATATGGAACATTCTCCAGAAAAGACCATGTCTTAGATGAGAAAATAAGTGGGAACAAATTCCAAGAAATTAGAAATTATATCAAGTATCTTCTCTGATCACAGGGGAATTAAACTAGGAGTCAACAACAAGAGAAAGCTCAGAGAAAACACCAAAACAAAGAAATTAAACAGCATGCTCCTGAACAACCAGTGGGTCAATAAAGAAATAAAGAAATCAATTTTAAAAATTCTCGAAACAATGAAAATGGAAATGCAACATACCATAACCTATGGAATACAGCAAAAGCAGTGCTAAGAAGGAATTTTATAGCAATAAATGCCTATATCAAAAATGCAGAAAGACTTCAAATAAACAACGTAATGATTCACTTCAAGGAAGCAGAAAAGCAAGAATGAACTAAACCCAACATTAAAAGAAATGAATAATAAAGATCACAGCAGACATAAATAGAATTGAGACTAAAAACAAACAAACAAAAAGCAGATCAAAAACACAAATGAAAAAGGGAACATAACAACTGAAACTTCAGAAATACAAAGAATCATTCTGGACTTTACACCAGTAAATTGAAAAACTCAGATAAATGGATAAATTCCTGAACATATGCAGTCCACTGAGATTGAACCAGGAAGAAATAAAAAACCTCAATAAAGGGCATGTAAACAGGAAGAGTGGAAGTCAAACCATCCGTGTTTGAAGACTATATGATTCCATACCTAGAAAATCCCATAATCTCTGCTGAAAAGCTCCTTAATCTAATAAACAATATCAGCAAAGTTTCAGGATAAAAAATTAATGTACAAAAACCAGTAGCATCCCTATATACCAAAAATATCTAACCAGCGGTTGGTGGGGGGTGGTAAATCATGAAATGCAATCCTGTTCGCAATAGCCACCAAAAGAATAAAATACCTAGGAATATTGCTAAGCAGGGAGGTGAAAGATTTCTAAAATGAGAATTACAAAACACTGCTCAAAGAAATCAGAGATGGGATTAAAAAAATGGAAAAACCTTCCATGCTCAGGGATAGAAAGAATCAATCTTGTTAAAATGGCCATACTGTCCAAAGCAATTTACAGGTTCAATGCTATTCCTGTCAAACTACCAAGGACATTCTTCAGAGAATTAGAAAAATACTATTCTGAAGTTCATATAGAACCAAAAAAAGAGCCTGAATATCCAAGATGATCCTAAGCACAAAGCACAATGCTGGAGGCATTACGTTACCTGACTTCAAACTGTACTACAAGGCTACAGTAACTGAAACCATGGTATTGGTACAAAAACAGACACACAGGCCAATGGAACACAACAGAGAACCCAGAAATAAGGTTGAACACCTAACACCATCTGATCTTCTACTAAGTTGACAAAAACAAACAATTGGGAAAAGTTTCACTATTTAATAAATGGTGCTGGGATAACTGGCTAGTATATGAAGAAGATTGAAACTAGACCCCTTCTTTATACCATATGCAAAAATTAACTCAGGATGGATGAAAGACTTACAAAAACTATAAAAATCATGGTAGATAACTGAGGAAATACCATTCTGGACATAAGACCTGACAAATATTTTGTGATTAAGATGCCAAAACAATTGGAACAAAAACAAAAATTGACAAATGGAACCTAATTAAACTAAAGAGATTCTGCACAGCAAAAGTAACTATCAACAGAGTAAGCGAACAACTTACAGAATGAGAGAAAATATTTGCAAACTATGCATCTATCTAAGGTTTGATCTAGAATCTATAAGCAAAAAACAAATGACCCCATTAAAAAGTGAGCAAAGTACATGAACAAACACTTTTCAAAAGAAGACATACACACGGCCAAAAAGCATATGACAAAATGCTCAACATCACTAATCATTAGAGAAGCACAAATCAAAACCATGATGTGATACCATCTCACACCAGTAAAAATGGCTATTATTAAAAAGTAAAAAGTAACAGATGCTGGCAAGGATGCAGAGAAAAGGGAATGCTTATATACTGTTCATGGGAATGAAAATTAGTTCAGTGATTGTGGAAAGCAGTTTGGTGATTTCTCTAAAAAAATTAAAACAGAATTATCATTCAACCTAGCAATATCATTACTGGGTATATAACCAAAGGAATGTAGATTGTTCTACTATAAAGATACATGCACGCTTATGTTCATTGCAGCACTATTTGCAATGGCAGAGACAGAATCAACCTAAATTCCCATCAATAGTAGAATGAATTTTAGAAATGTGGTACATATACACCATGGAATACTATGCCACTATAAAAAAGAATGAGATCGTGTTTTTTGCAGCAACATGGATGAATCTGGAGGTCATTATCTTTTTTTTTTTTTTAATTTATTTATTATTATTATACTTTAAGTTGTAGGGTACATGTGCATAACGTGCAGGTTTGTTACATATGTATACTTGTGCCATGTTGGTGTGCTGCACCCATCAACTTGTCATTTACATCAGGTATAACTCCCAATGCAATCCCTCCCCCCTCCCCCCTCCCCATGATAGGCCCCGGTGTGTGATGTTCCCCTTCCTGAGTCCAAGTGATCTCATTGTTCAGTTCCCACCTATGAGTGAGAACATGTGGTGTTTGGTTTTCAGTTCTTGTGATAGTTTGCTAAGAATGATGGTTTCCAGCTGCATCCATGTCCCTACAAAGGACACAAACTCATCCTTTTTTATGGCTGCATAGTATTCCATGGTGTATATGTGCCACATTTTCTTAATCCAATCTGTCACTGATGGACATTTGGGTTGATTCCAAGTCTTTGCTATTGTGAATAGTGCTGCAATAAACATACGTGTGCATGTGTCTTTATAGCAGC